>NW_026975090.1:0-199750 GCF_030014295.1 Loxodonta africana | reverse complement strand
TTGAAAGCGTCCTGCCTAAAAATTCCCCCTGTTCTCTTACAATTTGCAAGACAGTGAAAAGGGAATGTTTGATTGTGTCATAATCTGCAGAGAATGTAAAGCACACATTAGGTCCATTCCTCCTGATGCTCACACTAGAGCACCCCACCCACTTGGAAATTTCTGCAAGTATTTCGGAGTCCCTCACACATCCACAATGAACAGCTTTCAAATTCTCCTAAGCAGGAATTATTACTGTCACAGCCTGTGACCCAATAAGCAAGGTTATGCATGGGTCCAGTTGTGCCTTCCCACTAATCTACAGTGCACCATTTCACCTGTCAACCACCACATCAAAGACGTGGTGAAACCCATGTGAAATTGCCGTACATTGTTGCTGTTGTGTTGTTCTTGTTAGGTGGATCTAATCAGTTCCAGCTCATACTGACCTTATGGACCACAGATGGAAACACTGCCCAGTCCTGCACCATCCTCACAGTTGTCACCATGTTGGAGACCACTGTTGCAGTCACTGTGTTAATCCATCTCATTGAGGAACTTCCTCTTTTTTGCTGAGCTTCTACTTTATCAAGCACGATGTCTTTGTCCAGGGACTGGTTCCTCCTGATAACATGTCCAAAGTACGTGAGACAGAGCCTCATCATCCTCGCTTCTAAGGAGCACTGTGGTCATACTTCTTCCAAAACAGATTTGTTTCTACTTCTGGTAGCCCATGGTATATTCAATATTTTTTTGCCAACACCATAATTCGAAGGTGTCAGTACTTCTTCAGCCTTCCTTATTTATTGTCCCAGCTTTTGCATGCATGTAAAAAAAAAAATGCATATAAGGCGATGGAAAATACCATGGCTTGGGTCAGGCCCACCTTAGACCTCAGAGTGTCATCTTTGCTTTTGAACACTTTAAAGAACTCTTTTGCAGCCAATCTGCCCAATACAATAAGACATTTGATTTTTTTGACAGCTGCTTTCCTGGATGTTGATTGTGGATCCAAGCAAAATGAAATCCTCTACAACTTCAGTCTTTTCTCTGTTTATCATGTTGCTGCTTATTGGTTCAGTTTTGATGATTTTTGTTTTCTTTATTTTCACCATACTTATTCAATCTGTACGTTGACCAAGTAACCTGAGAAGCCAGACTGTATAGAAGAATTTGGCATCAGGATTAGAGGAAGACTCATTAACAATCTGTGATATGCAGATGACAAGACCATGCTTACTGAAAGTGAAGAGGACTTGAAGCACTTAGTGATAAAGATCAAAAACCACAGCCTTCATTATAGACTACACCTCAACATAAAGAAAACAGAAATCCTCACAACCAGATCAGTAAGAAACGTCATGATAAAAGGAGAAAATATTGAACTTGTCAAGGATTTCATTTTACTTGGAGAGACAATCAAAGCAGCATTCAAGAAATCAAATGACGTGTTACTTTAGGCAAATCTGCTGCAAAAGACTTCCTTAAAGTGTTAAAAAGCAAAGATGTCACTTTAAGGACTACGGAGTGCCTGATCCAAGCCATGGTGTTTTCAACTGCCTTATACGTGTGTGAAAGCTAGACAAGGAGTAAGGAAGACCAGAGAAGAGTTGGTGCCTTTGAATAATGGTTTTAGTGAAGAATATTTAATGTACCGTTGACTGCCAAAAGGAGAAAAAAATCTGTCTTGGAAGAAGTAGAGCAAGAATGTCCTACTGAGCAGTTACATCTCTCTTAGAGGGTTGCTGTAAGTTGGAATCAACTCAATAACAATGGGTTTCATTTGGTTTAAGTGGCATTCAAGGCAAAAATGTTTTATATAAATATCACCAAATACATGTCCTAAATATAAATTGATAATTTAAATTTTGTTGCATTTTTTATTTTATAAGAAAATAAAATTTATAACTCTTCAGGGTTATACTTTATCTATATTAATGGGGTGCCAATTATACTTTCTGAGCATTCTTTTTAGTTTATATGATTTTTCAGTTGAATCTAATAGTGTTTCAGGATGATTATATCATACGTAAATACCATTCGTTTTTGCTAGCTTTTCAAAGGTAAGATTTTTTGGTTCCAGTGTTGATATCCAGATCTACGATTTCCAAGAAAAATGTTGAGTATTGGATCCTTAATGTTTGATTCTAACATTGATGGAAAACATTAACAGTGTTTTATTTTCCATTTAAAATATGTATGCATTTTATCATATTACAGATTTTTTTCTGCCTCTTCTAGACTATTAAAAAAAATTAGTATGTTTGTATTTAGTGTTCTATGGGAATTTGTATTATTTTTTACCAAAAATGTTTCTCCTCCACTGATGTGATGTCGGGGTTTTTCTCTAATTTGGAGTATTCATTGACTTCTCTCTTTCTCTAACATCTTATATACAACACTTTCTGTTGGTTGTATCTTCAGAATAGATTCCATATCTGCCCACTTCTAAATTACTCCCTTGCCAACACCCTGGGCCTGGCTGCCATTACAGCTTGCTCAGACACTGAAAGGGCCTCCTAACTGCTCTCCCAACTTTCAATTTTTCCCTCTAGAGTCTAATCAGACAACAACCAGGGAGAAGTTCTTAAAACATTACTCAGGTGACATGTCTCTCTGATCAAATCTTTTCAAAGATTTTAAATAAATCCAAGTCCTTTAGGCTGCCATGATAATCTTTTGGACATATCTCTCACCTCACTACAGAGCACCCCTCTCTCCCTTGATTTCTGCTGTGCATCCTCCTTATTTTGTTTCATTGCCTCCAGGCCTTTGGACTGGGGTTGGTTCTCTCTCCTAGTATTTTTTTTTTTTTTTTTTTGCATATTTTCCTGTTGGTTGTCTCTCCCCTTTCATTCAGATCTCTGCTCAGATATCACTCTTAAGAAAGGACTTTGCTGACCAACTAATTTAACCTATAAATTAACATTCTACTTCAATGCCTTGCTCATTTTGTAAGCATTAGCATTACTTTGAGTTTTACTGTATCTCTATTTGTATATGCATTTTTTGTGTATTTCTACATTGGAATGTAAGTTTCTGCTGGGCAGAGAATTTGTCTGATGGTTTACTTCCATTTCTATGGGACCTGAAACAGCAGTTGACAAACAATATGCACTTACTTAATATTTTTTAATGAATGGATGATTGTACTGGTCCTATTGTAGGACCATCTTAGGAATTTTGTAATTACAAATATATGTTTAAAATACAGTATCTTTTTATCTACTGATAGCACACATTTTCTGGGATTTTATTTATGGTATTAAATAATATGCATAAGTGAGACTTGTCCAACTTTATATTTTTGTTCTCTTTGTTATCAAATGTTTCAGTGATAATGCCATAAATATTCATGATATATTGATAACAATTAAGTAGCAACTACAATATACCAAGCAGTGTTCTACACATTTTGTTTATAATAAGTCACTTAACTTTCACAGGGAGTCCCTAGTTGCACGAATTATTAAGCTCTTTGCTGTTAACCAAAAATATTTGTGGTTTCAATCTGCCCAGAGGCACCTCAGAAGAAAGACCTAGTGATCTACCTCCAAAAGGTCACAGCAATTGAAAGCCCTACAGAGTACAGTTCTGCTCTGACACACATGGGCTTGCCATGAGATGAAATCAGTTGGATGGCAACTAGTTAATCCTCACAACGTCAAGACCTATTACTTCTATTGAATCTGTTACTGTTATTACTGCCATTGTACAGATGACAAAGTTGAGGCTCAGAGAGGTTAAGTAACTTGTCCTTGGTCATGCAACTAGAATTTGTATGATTATTATTAATCACATGGTTTTGTTCTATTTTATATTCTCCATTGTCTAAACAGAAGCATCGCAAAAGGGGGGCAGAGGAGGGCACGTGCGCCAGGGTCCAAGTCCAAGGGTGCAGCAGACAAGGTACAGAAGAATGCTTTTAGGCGCCACAAATATGAAAGCCAGACAAGAGGGGGGACATTTCTGCTGACTCATCAACATCTATTCGTCTTGAAATTTGGGATAGGGAAAGGCTGAACTTAGAGATTGCCCCTGGAAATGCCTTACCCTCACTATGCCCTGTGTCTGAAATATATTACAAAGTATAAGAATTGCAAGTTTCTTGATATTTTGATAAAAGTAACATAAAAATTATACGACAGTGATTTGCTTTGGATTTTACTAGTTCAGTAGCTTTCTAGTTTAGGTATTTTCTATTCAGTATTTTTTTTGTATTTTATTGATTATATTTTGCTAATGTATATCTGTGAACAGACTTACACGCGTGTATATGAACGCACACATGCATGCACACACTCCTACACTCGTGAACACACATATCCACTCAAGGATTTCATGGATAAAATTAAAATATTGACATGAAGGTAGATCTCAATAATTCTCGAGATATAGAAAGTTAATGGTTAAGAAGACTAAATTCCACCAATACTGTTTATATATTCTATGCAAATCTAATAAAAATCACAACAAAATTTGTAAAGAAAATGACAAACTAATTCTAAAACTTATGTAGGTATGTAAAGGCCCAATAGTAGCTAGAGTAGTACTAAAAAATAAGTAACAGCCCCTACCAGATACCTGACATTTTGTAATAAATGAACAGTGCTGTGTCCTTACTTAAATAAACAGACTTCTCATTTGACTAAATCTAGTTTATGTCATTGTTTAATTTCTATCTCTATGCTTACAACTACCAAATTCATATCTCCAAATAGAATCTCTTCCCTGAAATCCATGGTTGAATATCAACTTCCAAGTTAATATCTCCATTAGGATATATATTAAGTATTCAAAATTGACTTATTTGAAGTTTAAAGGTTGATTAGGCTCTCCAAGATATTTTCCTGCTCAATCTTCATCCTATCAATAAATGATGCCTTTATTCAACCAAAGCTTTAGTAGCATCCCTGACTCCACTGTTCTCTCAAAGAATGCATTATTCAGCATTTCCTCATTGTCTTCAGGATTTTGCTACTTTTGCTATTTTCCATAGTTGATGGTTCAAGTCATCATACTTACTCACCTGTACTTTTGTAATATCTATCTAAATGGTCTTACTGTGCCCATCTTTGTACCATAAAGCACATGGAATAATCCATTTAAAGTATGTTAGATTTTATTAAGGTTCTATTCAATTTTACAAAAACCTGAGTTGAATGGAAAGCTTTTAAAATTAAACTCAAGGCCCAACTCCACCTGGCCTCCATTATTGTATGCTCCTCAATTCCTATTACATCACTGGGCTCTTTCATTGTATTACAGCTATATTTTGCTGAGGTTTCTTCTATTTTAGGGCTTTAGCCAGTTCATTTACTTTGAGCAGTCTGCTTCTAGAAATGATAGAGAGACTTCATCCCTGAACCAGTTACTATCTTGTCTTTTTACCCTACTTTTTAAATTTTTCTTCAGATAGCAAGGCACCATCTTACTATATATATGTAATTATGTGTATCTATTTCTGTCTATCTACTACTAGAAAAAGAATCGATGCATGCAAACTCCAGCATTGATGAAGAATGTTGAATATACCATAGACTCCCAATAGAATGAATGTTTACTCATTCAGTCTTAGAAGAAATACAACCAAAATGTACCTTAGAAATTAGGATGGTGTCTTAGTCATCTAATGCTGCTATATCAGAAATACCACAGGAGGATGGCTTTAACAAAGAAAAATTTATTCTCTCACTGTCTAGTAGGCTACAAGTCCAAATTCAGTCGTCAGCTCCAGGGGAAGGCTTTCTCTGTCTGCTCTGGAGGAATGCCCTTGTCATCAATCTTCCCTTGGTCTGGGAGCATCTCAGTGCAGGAATCTCAGACCCAAAGGACATGCTCTGCTTCAGCACTCCTTTCTCGGTGGTATGAGGCCCCCATGTCTCTCTTCTCACTTTGCTCTTTTGTATCTCAAAAGAGATTCACTTAAGACACTACCTGATCTTATAGATTTCATCAACATAACTTCTGCTAATCCATCTTATTACATCATAGTGATAGGGTGTACAACACTTAGCGAAACCACATCAGATCGTAAAATGATAGGCAATCATAGAATCACACAAGGTAATCATGACCTAGGCAAGTTGACAGATATTTTGGGGGGGGGACACAATTCAATCCATGACAGATGGTGAGACTTCAAATTGCTTACTTTGAACATGTCATCAGGAAAAACCAATTGCTAGAAAAAGGTACCATGTTTGGTAAAGTAGAGAGCCAACCAAAATGGGGGAAACCCTCAGTGAGACGGATTAACCCAATAGCTGCAACAATGGACCCAAAATACCAAAGATCATGAAGATGTTACAGGACATGGCAATCTTTCATTTTATGATGCATAAAGTCACCATAACTCGGAACCAACTTGATGGCAGCTAACAACAACTAGAATGCATATACTTTGACATCCTGCTTTGGTATCTGAAAAAAATATTTGTGTCCAGAAAGTATTTCTTGGATGAGTGAATGCAACTTGTGTAGATTAGATTATTAAAAAAAAAAAATTATTATTATTAGTCACCAAATATTGACATTATTC
This sequence comes from Loxodonta africana, assembly GCF_030014295.1. Taxonomy (NCBI): domain Eukaryota; kingdom Metazoa; phylum Chordata; class Mammalia; order Proboscidea; family Elephantidae; genus Loxodonta; species Loxodonta africana. The sequence continues at coordinate 193,230 of NW_026975090.1, read as the reverse complement.
CTGTGCTTGCCCCCACACACATAGATCTACACTGTCTCCATGGGAGGAGTATATTTCCTGACCCACTGACACTAGTCTTGGCCATGTTACTTGGTTAACGGAATGTGGATATGAGTGTGAGTGTGGTGTTTCCCAGCCTAGTCTGTAAGAGACTTCTCCTCTGAAAGCTTGAAGTTCTACCATGAGATGAACATGCCTCAAGTGTCTGCTGCCCCTTCAACTTGTCCAAGGAAATTAAGAGATACATGGAAACAACCTGAACTCAAAACCTAGCTGATCTGTAGAGTTGCATGAAATACTTTTTATTATGTGTCACTAAGATTTTGTGGTTGTCTTTTATGCATCATTATTGTAGTAAAATTCTGACTAATATCCCAACCCAGTGCCTTCGAGTCGATTCCATGACTAATATAGGAACATGATATGGAAGCCAAATACAGACCTAATGGTATATGAAATATATGATTAATTCACTATACCTAGAAACAAGGGAGAGGGTTATCCTTGGTGCATCCTGAGTAGCGGGGTATTTCTCATCTCTTTCACGTCAGGATTTGCCATATGACTTGCTGGGCAAATGGAATATGAGTGAAGTGAAAGATTCCACATTCAAACAGAAGAATTAAGTGCCATTTACCTGGTTCCAGGCATATTCCTATGCATTTGCCATGATAGTGGCTAACATAAGAGCTGCTAACCACAAATGAAATTAGAAAAGATGATAATACAGAGCAGATTTGCACTTGACTCACACCCAAGGGGTATTATAAATGAGAAATATCCCCACATTTTAAGTCAATGAAACTTGTGGATTGTCAATCAACTAGGATAGAGTTCAAGCCCAGTTCTAAGGATATAACCTAACCATTTCACCAATAACAGTAATCCCATTTGTCGTGATTATTTCTGGAGCATGAATTAAACCAGATGTTGTCTAATTAGGTCAATTGTTTATTTATTCTAGAAGGGGTTCATGCACCTGTAATTATTATACAAGTTTGAACTCAGGTTTTTTTTTTAACCCAGTTCACACAAATTTTAACTGATTTAGTGATAATGCAAAAAAAGTGCTTTTGCTGATGATAATGGTGATGATATACACCCGTCCCAATCCATATGTATTTTATATAATTAATACTGACAGAAGCTTGGGTGAAACTTTGACTTGCTCTACAAACATGACTAGAAACCAGTGAGATATCACAGGTGTCTCCTATGAACAATAGGCATATTGGTTTTTACAGACCCTAAACCAAAGATGTCTCTATAATAGCTGACTTGAATATCATATTTTTAATACCATTAGGTGACCATTAATATATATATATTTATTAACTTTTATTGAGCTTCAAGTGAACGTTTACAAATCAAGTCAGTCTGTCACATATAAGTTTACATACATCTTACTCCGTACTCCCACTTGCTCTCCCCCTAATGAGTCAGTCCTTCCAGTCTCTCCTTTCGTGACAATTTTGCCAGCTTCCCACTCTCTCTATCCTCCCATCTCCCCTCCAGACATGAGATGCCAACACAATCTCAAGTGTCCACCTGATATAATTAGCTCACTCTTCATCAGCATCTCTCTCCCCCCCACTGTCCAGTTCCTTTCATGTCTGATGAGTTGTCTTCAGGGATGGTTCCTGTCCTGTGCCAACAGAAGGTCTGGGGACCATGGCCGCCAGGATTCCTCTAGTCTCAGTCACACCATTAAGTATGGTCTTTTTATGCGAATTTGGGGTCTGCATCCCACTGATCTCCTGCTCCCTCAGGGGTTCTCTGTTGTGCTCCCTGTCAGGGCAGTCATCTATTGTGGCCGGGCACCAACTAATTCTTCTGGTCTCAGGATGATGTAGGTCTCTAGTTCATGTGGCCCTTTCTGTCTCTTGGGCTCTTAGTTGTCGTGTGACCTTGGTGTTCTTCATTCTCCTTTGCTCCAGGTGGGTTGAGAGCAATTGATGCACCTTAGATGGCCGCTTGTTAGCATTTAAGTCCCCAGACACCACATTTCAAAGTGGGATGCAGAATTTTTTCATAATAGAATTATTTTGCCTATTGACTTAGAAGTCCCCTTAAACCATGGTCCCCAAGCCCCCGCCCTTGCCCCGCTGACCTTTGAAGCAGTCATTTTATCCCAGAAACTTCTTTGCTTTTGGTCCAGTCCAATTGAGCTGACCTTGCATGTATTGAGTGTTGTCATTCCCTTCACCTAAAGCAGTTCTTACCTACTAATTAATCAGTAAAAAAAACCCTCTCCCTCCCTCCCTCCCCCCCTCCCCGTGAAATATTTCATAGTTTGGAGGAATCTGGAGGGCATTATGCTGAGTGAAATTAGTCAGTTGCAAAAGGACAAATATTGTATGAGACCACTATTATAAGAACTCAAGAAATAGTTTAAACAGAGAAGAAAATATTCTTTGATGGTTATGAGGTTGGGGAGAAAGGGAGGGAGAAGGATATTCGCAAATTAGATAGTAGACAAGAACTATTTTAGGTGAAGGGAAAGACAACATACAATAAAGGAGAGGTCAGCATAACTGGACTAAATCAAAAGCAGTTTCCTGAATAAACCAAATGCTCCAAAGGCCAGAGTAGCAGGGGCAGCAGTTGGGGGACCATGTTTTCAGAGGACATCTAGGTCAATTGACATAATAAAATCTATTAAGAAAACATTCTGCATCCCACTTTGGTGAGTGGCGTCTGCAGTCTTAAAAACACTATCAAGCGGCCATCTAAGATGCATCAATTGGTCTCAACCCACCTGGAGCAAAGGAGAATGAAGAACACCAAAGATACAAGGTAATTATGAGTCCAAAAGACAGAAATGGCCACGTAAATCCAAGACTACATCAGCCTGAGACTGGAAGAACTAGATGGTGCCCATCTACAACCGAAGACTGCCCCGACAGGGAACGAAACAGAGTATCCCTGACAGAGCACGAGAGCAGTGAGATGCAGACCTCAAAGTCCCGTAAAAAAATTAGACTTAATGATCTGACTGAGACTAGAGGAACCCTGGAGGTCATGGTCTCCAGACCTTCTGTTGGCCCAAGACTGGAACTATTCCCAAAGCCAACTCTTCAGACAGGGATTGGACTGGATTATAGGATAGAAAAAATAGTGGTGAGGAGTGACCTTCTGGTCTCAAGTGGACACATGAGACTATGTGGGCAGCTCCCGTTTGGAGGGGAGATGAGAAGGCAGAGGGGGACAGAAAGTGGCTGACTGGACACGGGGAATACAGGGTTGAGAGGAGTGTGCTTTCTCATTGGTGGGAGAGGAACTAGGAGTACATAGCAAGCTGTATACTAATTTTTGTATGAGAGACTGACTTGATTTGTAAAGTTTCACTTAAAGCACACACACAAAAGATGGAAAGAATACACAGAGTCACAGTACCAAAAGAAATGGTCAATTTTCAGTCGTTTCATGAGGTGGCATATGATCAAGAACTGGTAGTAGTGAAGCAAGAAGTCCAAGCTACACTGAAGGCACTGGCGAAAAACAAGGCTCCAGGAGCTGACAGAATACCCACTGAGTTGGTTCAACAAACAGATGCAGCACTGTAGATGCTCACTCCACTATGCAAAGAAATTTGGAAGCTAGCTACCTGGCCAACAGACTGCAGGAGACGCACGTTTGCGTCCATTCCAAAGAAAAGCGATCCAACAGAATGTGGAAGTTATCAAATGTAAATCATAGTATTAGTAAATATGGTAAACAAACAAACAAAGAAACTCTATTTTTCTACAGTGAATATGACATTCTATCCCCAGGAGATCCAGTGAGTTTATGATGTTGTTGTTAGGTGCTGTTGGGTCAGTTCCAACTCATAGCGGCCCTGTGTACAACAGAACGAAACAGTGCCCAGCCCTCGGCCTTTCTCACTGCGATGTTTGAGCCCACTGTTGCAGCCACCGTCTCAATCTGTCTCATTGAGGATCTTTGTCTTTTTCACTGACCGTCTACTTTACCAAGCACGATGTCTTTTTCCAGGGACCGATTCCTCCTGATAATATGTCCAGAGGACGTGAGACCAAGTCTTGCCACCCACCTTTCTAAGGAGCATTCTGGCTGTACTTCTTCCAAGACAGGTGTGTTCATTCTTCTAGCAGTCCATGGTATATTCATTATTCTTCACCAACAACATAATTCAAGTTTCAATTCTTTTGTCTTCCTTATTCATTGTCCAGCTTTAGCTGCATATGAGGCGATTGAAAATATCATGGCTTGGTTCAGGCACACCTTAGTCCTCAAAGTGACATCTTCAATTTTTAACACTTTAAAGAGGTCTTTTGTAGCAGATTTGTCCAATAAAATATGTCGTTTGATTTCTTGACGGCTGCTTCCATGGGTGTTGATTGTGGATCCAAGTAAGATGAAATCCTTGATGACTTCAGTATTTTCTCTGTTTATTGTTCCAGTTGTGAGGATTTTTGTTTTCTTTATGTTGAAGTGTAATCCATACTGAAGGCTGAAGTCTTTGATCCTCATCAGCAAGCGCTTCAAGTCTTCTTCATTTTCAGTAAGCAAGGTTGTGTCATCTGCATGTCTAGGCTGTTAATGAGTCTTCCTCTAATCCTGAGGCCCCTTCTTCTTCATATAATCCAGCTTCTTGGACTGTATGGATTATACGTTTTTTTAAAGACACTGAGTTTTTGGTAATTTACTATGGCAGCCCTAGAAAATGAATACAGAGCCCTTCACCAAGAACAAGTCAAGTTAGCACCAAAAATGCTCCTGTAAGGGTAGCCACGTAACATGAGACATGGCAGTTTTAAAAAGTATGAAGTAAAACTCTCAGCTTTGACAGACAAAGGGCTCCTCTAAGACTAAGTTCATTGCTGTTGAGTCGGTTATATCTCATAGCGACCCTAAAGGACAGAGGAGAATTGACCCATAGGGCTTCCAAGGAGTGGCTGGTAGATTCGAACTGCTTGAATAAGTATTGTGAAAAAATACAACCCTGACACACAACTTTTCTGAGCTTAGTATTAAAACAAAACAAAACAAAACAAAGTCGCTATCGAGTGGATTCTGACTCATAGGGACCCTATAGGACAGAGTAGAGCTTCCCCACAGGGTTTCCAAGGAGCGACTGGTAGATTCAAACTGCAGACCTTTTGGTAGCACCCAAATGCATAATCATCGCACCACCAGTGGCTTTCAAATCAGCTATAGGCTGATGATCTCCAAATTCTTAGAACCCAGAAAACTACTCTACCTCAGAGTGGTATCCACAGCTGGGAACTGTTCTCCACACTTGGATGACCTCAGACATCCAAATCTAGCATGTCCAGAAAAAATCTTTTGGTCATTTTCTCAAGTTTGTTCCTCCATGGTTTTCCACATGGTAGAGAATAGCTCTGGTGACCATGCGCTCATGGTAGCCTGAATTCTAGAAGTCACCTTTGATTCTCCATTCCCCTCATCCCATACGTCTGATCCACCAGCAGTTCTTGGCAGCTCAAGCTCCAAAGTACACCTCAAGCCTGCCCACTGTTCCCACCTGCACTACCACCATCACTCCTCACCCTGACCACTGCAGAAGCATCCTGACTGGTCCTCTGTATTTGCTGTCTTCAAGTTATCCTGGGCTACAGTTAATTCCTGGGACACATTTTTTCTCAAGTCCATTGAACAATAGAAGGAGAAGGGCATTTAGTTGTATGCTACCTCCTCTGCTTGAGCTGCATGCCCCTCAGAAATCACTTTTCACTGTCCACTCTATAATGTCTCTTTTCCAATTTCCTGTCTTTGGCCGCACTGCTTTGATAGCGTGCATGCATGCGTGCTTCAGGGGTCATGTAGACAGCTGCTTGGAGGAATTTTTCTTAGTACAATCATGGTTGTGTGCCATCAAGAGATTCTGACTCATATCAACCCTGTACGACAGCTTAGAACTGCCTCACAAGGTTTCCTAGGTTGCAGTCTTTATGGCGCAGCCCTGGTGGCACCGTGGTTAAGAGCTCGGCTGCTAACCAAAGGGTGGACAGTTCGAATCCACCAGTTGGTTCTTTGCAGAAAGACATGGCAGTCTGCTTCTGTAAAGACTTACAGTCTTAGAAACCCTATGGGGCAGTTCTGCTCTGCCCTATAGGGTCACTATGAGTCGGAATTGATTCAACAGCAACTGGTTTGGATTTTGTTTGGTTAGAATCTTTATGGGAGCCCATCTCCAGATCTTTTCAACCCTTGAGCTGGTGGGTTCCAACGGCCCACCTTTCAGTTAGCCAAGCACTTAACCGTTGCACCTCCAATACTTAACTCTGCACGCGAGAGGGCCCTCTCCTGACGTCTCCCGTCTCCTCACCCCGCACACCTTGGCGTTGTCCTTGCTTCTAGACCCCACCCTTCCCTCTGGAGGCCCAACCCCCCCCACGCCCGCCCCACACCCGGGCCGCTGGGCGGGGCCGGCAGCCATGTTCCTCGCCCTCCAGCCAGTTACTCCCGGAAGCCCTGGGACGGGTGGTGAGGGGCCCGGGCGGATGGCGCGCCTTAGAGAGGATGCTGTTCGTGCTGCTTTCCGTGCCGTGTTTTCTGAAAGGTATGAAACTCCGGCAGCTGGGTGGAGGGACCAGCTCCCAGACTGAACAAGCCTGGCCCCTCGAAGGTGTGGAGGGAAGGCGCCAGGAGGGCGGTTCCCAGTCCCAGCATCCCGTGGGCTCCAGAGGTTGGAGAGTCCGGACGTTGGGTTAGCAGCTGGCATCGACCTTTCCAGGGTACCCCGTCCCGAGTGATCCCCAGGGGCGGATGCGGCTCGGGGGCGGGCGGACGCAGCCACTCTAGGGGCTCCGAGAGGGAGCCTCTGGCCCGGGAGACTCAGCTGGTCTGCAAATTTGCATCCCCATGGATTTGCGGGGGGCGGGGGTGGGGGTCCAGCCGCGGGATCCAGCTGCGGAGTGCCCTCGGGCCTGGGGGCTTGAAGGGCTTGGGGAGAAAGGCTGTGTCCAGGGCTGCGCCCAGGTCCCTACTCTGCCCGGGGCGGGTTTGCGGGCCAAGCTGGGGGATGGGCGCCTGCCCCCCCGCCCCCCACCTGCTCCCTCTGCCAGAGGGGAAACCAAGGCCCAGAGTTCGCCCAGGGGTGGTGAGATTCCAGACTGAGGGCGGGGCACTCGCCCCCATTCGTCCTCCCACCCCCACCAGACTCCGTAGGGTGCCAGGGACAGGGGAGAGAGGGATCCCCCGCCCAAGGCCATGCTGCCCCTTATTGTTTTGGGCGCTGTGCCTGGGAGGCTGAGGCACCCCGCGCCCTCGCCCGCGCCCGGCTGGTCTACTCTCGGGGCTGGGGCGTCGGCGGGGCCCCGGCCCCACCGGGAAAGGAAGGGGTCCTGGGAATCTGTGGAGCAGCGTGGGGATCCTACTCCTTGTGGAAGCAGCAGCGATTCAGTGTCTGTTAACAGTGTGGATGCCGGGTCCCGCTCCCCCTCTGGGTGGCGGGGGTGGGGGTAGCAGGAAGGGGTCCTGAGCAACCAGGTCGTTTGTTAACTTAAACATTTGTGCGGCGCTGTGTACCAGTCGCTGTGGATGCGGTCTCTGGTGCTGAGGGGATTTGAGGGTTCCTCACACTGGCGGGATTTGGAGCCTCTACCCTGGTGGCAGTGGGTTCAGTGGGTTACCCTGGTGGCGTAGTGGTTAAGTGCTAAGGCTGCTAGCCAAAAGATTGGCCATTTGAATCCACCAGGCACTCCTTGGAAACTCTGTGGGGCAGTTCTACTCTGTCCTATAGGGTCGCTATGAGTCAGAATTGACTCGAAGGCAACGTGTGTTTTTTTTTTTTTTTAGGTTGGAGGAGATTAGGTGTCTCTCGGGCTGACATTTGAAGGTCTGGAGCTGGCCGTTTATGAGGGTTTATAAGGGTTTTAAGCGCTCCGGCCATGGGTGCCAACCCGATCTTCCAGCCCCTGCGGACGGACTGCCCCCCCCCCGCCCTGGGGGGATTGGCTGCTCTGGGACCCCGAGCCCAGAGGACAGTGAGAAGCTGACAAACGTGAGTGATGCCCTGCAGGCTCCAGTAGGAGGGGCAGCCCTGCTCACATGGTCTCAATACGGGCAGTCGGCTTCGTGCTTGGGGGGTGGTTTCCGGATGTTCACTCGTGTCCCCCCACCCCGTGCAGGGCGACAACTCTCCTCTGGACGGGGACCTAGTAGAGGCCTGCAGGGCATCAGGGTGTGGAGGGGCAGAGCTTGGGCGGGGAGGGTGCGGCCCTGCAGGTTCCTGTACATGACCACGGCAGGGGGGTGCGGGTCGTGAAGGCTGGGCCTGGTCGAGGACCCACTAGGTCTCACAGAAGGAGTGGGTTAGGATAATAACAGCATTAATGGGAGTATTGAGAGAGCGCCCTGGGGCGTTGGGTCCCTCGGGAAGAAAAGCTTCTGCTATCGCCACTGGAGCGGTACCCAGGTTGGTGCCGGCTTAGGTCCAGGAGGTTCCCATGCACGGAGGGCCTGGTGGGCAGAACAGAACCGGCGGTGCGCGCGCCCTCTCGCGGCCTTGCGCCAAATCGCTGAAGTTCAGTGTCAGGTGATTCTAAGCCATGGTTTTGGAACTGAATAGTGAAGCAGAGCAAAGAAATGATGCAGTGCCTTGATGGGCCCGGTGGAGACAACAAGAAGCAAAGCACAGCTCAAACTTCAAAATTCCACTGAGTGTTAGTACGATTTGGAGGGAGAAAATAGACGGAGAGTCGAGAGGCCCATAGATGCAGAAGGGTTGGAGGATTAGGGTTAGGGGTTAGGGTTTGGTGTTAGGGGTCCAGGTTTGGGGGTTAGAGGTTTGGGAGTCAGGTTTAGGGGTATAGGTTTTAGGTGGTTGGGGGTTGGGGTTAGGGCTGGGGTTACTAGGCTCGGGCACAAGTGGTTTAGGGTTAGGGTTAGAGTGAGGCTGAGGTTGATTCCCAGTCTTGTGTACCGTCTCTTCCTTCACCAGAGTTACCACATATCTGTCGTTTGGTTGGAAACCCTGATGGCGTAGTGGTTAAGAGCCACCGGTGCTAACCAAAGGCCTGCAGTTCAAATCCACCAGGTGCTCCTTGGAAACTCTATGGGGCAGTTCTAATCTGTCCTATAGGGTCTCTATGAGCTGGAATCAACTCGACGGCAGTGGGTTTGGTTTTTTTGGTTATTGTTTAGTTGACTTTTCTCTACCCACTCTTCGTCTCCCTGGTGAACATCAAAGATTGTTTCTGTGCGTAAATGTTTTCATGATAGTGGTCACTTACTGTATATGTCGTTTTGTGATTGACTTAGTATGATGCGCTCCAGATTCATCCATGGTGTGAGATGTTTCGGAGATTCATCATTGGTCTTTATTGTCGTGTAGTGTTCCACTGTGTGTATGTACCGTAGTTTGTTTATCCGTTCCTCTGTGGATGAGCACTTAGGTTGTTTCCATCTTTTTGCTACTGTGAATAATGTTGCAGTGAACACGGGTGTGCATATGTCTATTCCTGTGACTGCTCATGGAAACCCTGGTGGCTAGTGGTTAAGTGCTATGGCTGCTAACAAAAAGGGTTAGGGTTTGGGCTTAGGGATGTTAGGGTTAGGGTTGTTAGAGTTAAAGTCCTTAGGGTTTGGGGTTAGGGGTTGGGGTTTGGGGGTTAGAGTTTAGGGTTGGGTTTTTTGGTTAGGGTTTTTGGGTTGGGGTTAGGTGTTAGGTTTAGGGTTTGAGGTTAGAGTTTGGAGTTACAGGTTAGGTGTTAGGGGTTGCAGTTTGGGGTTTAGGGTTTTGGGGGTTTAGGGTTTTGTGGTTTAGTCATTAGGGTTTCGGTTAGGTTTTAGGGATTTAGGTTTAGGCTTGGGGTTGGGTTTGTTTGGGATTTGTGGTTTGGGGTTAGAGGGTTGGGGTTAGAGGGTGGGTGTTAGAGGGTTGGGGTTTAGAGTTTGGGGGTTAGAGATTGAGGGAGTCAGGGTGAGGGGTTAGAGGGTGAGGGGGTTAGAGGTTGAGAAGATTATAGAGTGAGGGAGTGAGAAGGTGAGGGTGTGAGGGGGTGAAGGTTAGGGTTTAGGGTTAGAGGGTTTAGGCTTAGGGTTCAGAGGCTTAGGGTTGGGGGTTAGGGTTTTTGGGTTCAGAGGTTGGGGTTGGTGTTGTGGTTAGGGTTAGAGGGTTAGGGTTAGAGGGTTAGGGGTATAGTTTAGAGGTTTAGGGTTATTGGTTAGGGCTAGGGTTTAGGGGTTCAGGTTTAGGGGTTTGGGATGGGTTTGGGGTAAGGTTTTAGAGTTTAGGGTTAGAGGGTTAGGTTTAGGGCTTAGGGCTTAGAGTTTAGGGTTTTAGGACTTAGGGTTTAGGGCTTAGAGCCTAGGGTTTAGGCCTTAGGGTTTAGGGTTTAAGGCTTAGAGTGAGGGTTAGGGCTGGGAGCTGGGGTTAGGGTGTAGGTTTTAGGGTTTAGAGTTAGGGTATTAGGGTTAGAGGGTTAGATGACTTAGGCTTTAAGTTAGGGTTTAGGGGTTAGTGGTTGGGGTTAAGGGTGTTAGTGTTTAGGGTTTTGGCATTTAGGATGTTAGGGTTAAATGTGTTAGGGCTAAGGGTGTTAGGGTTTCGCGTGTTAGGGTTTCGCGTGTTATGGTTTAGGGTTTAGGGTTGTGTTTTAGGGTTAGGCTTAGGCTCATTCTTAGGTTTAGGGCTAGGGATTTGAGGTTTAGTGTTTGGGGTTGGGTTTGGGGGTTGGGGTTAGAGGGTTAGAGTTAGAGGGTTAGGGTTTTGGGTTAGGGTTTCATGTTAGCGTTAGAGGGTTAGGGTTGGAGGGTTAGGGCTAGAGTAGTTAGGGTTAGGGTTGTTAGGGTTAGGGTCGTTAGGGTTAGGGTGATTAGGGTTTAGGGTTAGGTGTTAGGGTTTAGGGCTTACGGTTAGGTTTTGGGTTTGGGCTTTGGGGCTTGAGGTTTGGGTTTAGGGTTTTGGGCTTAGAGTATAGGGTTTAGTGTGTATGGTTTTTGTGTGTAGTGTTTTGGGGTGTAGGTGTTTAGACTGTAGGGTTTAGGGTATATGGTTACGGTTTGGGTTAGGGTTAGAGTTCAGGGCCTTGGTGGTTAGGACCTAAAGGCTTAGGGTCTTAGGGGCTTTGGGGCTCAGGGCTTAGGGGCTAGAGTTAGAGGGCTAAGGCCAGAGGGCCAGAGGGCCCGAGGGCCAGGGTTATGGTTTGATTCCTGGCTGACAGTTTTTTTCCTTCAATATTTTATATAAGTCATCCCATTGCCTTCTTGCCTCCATGATTTCTGCTGAGTAGTCCAAGTTTATTATTATTTACTTTCCTTTGTTGGTGACTTCTTTTATCCCTAGCCTCTCTTAAAATTCTCTTTATATTTGATTTTGGCAAGTTTGATTATTATATGTCTTGGTCACTTTCTTTTGAGATCTACCGTATGTGGAATTCGATGAGCATCTTTCATGATATCAGGGAAGTTTTCTGCCAACAAATCTTCAACAGTTCCCTCTGTATTTTCTGTTAGCCCTCCCTGTTCTGGTACTCCAATCACTCATAGTTATTTCTCTTGATAAAGTCCCACATGATTCTTCAGATTTCTTCATTTTTTAAATTCTTTTATCTGGTTTCTCTTCAAATATATTGGTCCCAAGTGTTTTATCTTCAATCTCAGTAATTCTGCCTTCCCGTTCTTCAATTGTGCTCTTCTTACTTTCTGTTGAGTTTTCTATCTCTGTAATTTTATTGTTTATCTTCTGAATTTCTGATTGCAGTCTCTCTATGGTTTCTTGCAGCCTATTAAATTTTTAATTATGTTCTTGAGTAACCTTTTTAATTTCTTCGGCTGCTTTATCTGTGCGTTTCATGGCTTGTTCTGCATTTTGCCTCATTTCCTTCCTGATGTCTTTAAGAGTTCTGTATATTAATCTTTTGTATTCTGCATCTGGTAATTCCAGGATTGCACCTTCATCCAGAAGATTCCTTGAGTCTTTGTTCTGAGAGCTTGTTGAAGCAATCATGGGTCAGCTTTTTTTTTATTTTAATAATTTTTGTTGTGTTTTACGTGAAAGTTTACAAATCAAGCCAGTCTCTCACATGAAAACTTATACACAACTACTTACATATTCCCAATTACTTTCCCCCCAATGGGACAGCCCACTCCCTCCTTCCACTCTTTCTTTTCGTGACCGTTTTGCCAGTTTCTAAGGCCCTCTACCCACCCATCTCCCTTCCAGGCAGGAGATACCAACATTGTCTCAAGTGTCCACCCAAACCAAGTAGCTCACACCTCACCAGCATCCCTCTCCAACCCATTGTCTAGTCCAATCCATGTCTGATGAACTGGCTTTGGGGATGGTTCCCGTAGTGGATAAATGGAAGGTGTGGGGGCCATGATCACTAGAGTCCTTCCAGTCTCAGTCAGACCATTAAGTCTGGTCTTTTTATGAGAATTTGGGGTCTGCATCCCACTGTTCTCCTGCTCCCTCAAGGGATCTCTGTTATGTTCCCTGTCAGGGCAGTCATTGGTTGTGGCCCGGCACTATCTAGTTCTTCTGGTCTCAGGATGATGTAGTCTCTAGTTCATGTAGTCCTTTCTGTCTCTTGGGCTCGTTATTATCTTATGTTCTTGGTGTTCTGCATTCTCCCTTGATCCAGGTGGGTTGAGAATCATTGATGCATCTGAGATGGCCGCTTGTTAGCATTTAAGACCCGAGACGCCACATTTCAAAGTGGGATGCAGAATGTTTTCTTAATAGATTTTATTATGCCAGTTGACTTAGATGTCGCCTGAAAACATGGTTCCCAAACATCTGCCCCTGCTTTGCTGACCTTTGAAGCGTTAGGAAACTGCTTTGGTTTAGTCCAGTTGTGCTGACCTCCACTGTGTTGAGTGTTGTCCTTCCATTCACCCATAATAGTTCTTGTCTATCTCTTTAGTAAATACCCCTCTCCTACCCCCCTCCCTCCCCCTCTCATAACAACAAAGGAATATGTTCTTCTCAGTTTAAACTATTTCTCAAGATCTTATAATAGTGGTCTTATACACTATTTGACCTTTTGCAACTAATTTCACTCAGCATAATGCCTTCCAGGTTTCTCCATGTTATGAAGTATTTCACAGATTCATCACTGTTCTTTATCAATGTGTAGTATTCCATTGTGTGAATATACTATAATTTATCCATTCATCCATTGATGGGCACCTTGGTTGGTTCCATCTTTTTGCTATTGTAAACAGTGCTGCAATAAACATAGATGTGCATATATCTATTTGTGTAAAGGCTCTTATTTCTCTAGGATATATTCCGAGGAGCGGGATTGCTGGGTTGTATGGTAGTTCTATTTCTAGCTTTTTAAGGAAGCACCAAATTGATTTCCAAAGTGGTTGTATACCATTTTACATTCCCACCAGCAGTGTATAAGTGTTCCAGTCTCTCCACAGCCTCTCCAACATTTATTATTTTGTGTGTTTTGGATTAATGCCAGTCTTGTTGGAGTGAGATGGAATCTCATTGTAGTTTTGATTTGCGTTTCTCTAATGTCTAATGATCGAGAGCATTTCCTCATATATCTGTTAGCCGCCTGAATGACTTCTTTAGTGAAGTGCCTGTTCATATCCTTTGCCCATTTTTTAATTGGGTTGTTTGTCTTTTTGTGGTTGAGTTTTAGCAGAGTCATGTAGATTTTATAGATCAGGCGCCAGGCGGAGATGTCTTATCTGAAAACTTTTTCCCAGTCTGTAGGTGGTCTTTTTACTCTTTTGGTGAAGTCTTTAGATGAGCATAGGTGTTTGATTTTTAGGAGCTCCCAGTTATCTGGTTTCTCTTCGTCATTTTTAGTAATGTTTTGTATTCTGTTTATGCCATGTATTAGGTCTACTAATGTCCCTATTTTTTCTTCCATGATCTTTATTGTTTTAGATTTTATGTTTAGGTCTTTGATCCATCTGGAGTTAGTTTTTGTGCATGGTGTGTGGTATGGGTCCTGTTTCATTTTTTGCAGATGGATATACAGTTACGCCAGCACCTTTTGTTAAAAAGACTGTCTTCTCCCCAATTAACTGACACTGGGCCTTTGTCAAATATCAGCTGCTCATATGTGGATGGATTTATATCTGGATTCTCAATTCTGTTCCATTGGTCTATGTGTCTGTTGTTGTACCAGTATCAGGCTGTTTTGACTACTGTGGCAGTATAATTGGTTCTAATATCAGGCAGAGTGAGTCCTCTCACTTTGTTCTTTTTTAGTAATGCTTTACTTATCCACGACTTTTTTCCCTTCCATATGAAGTTGGTGATTTGTTTGTCCATCTTTTTAAAAAATGTCATTGGAATTTGGATCGGAAGTGCATTGTATCTATAGATGGCTTTTAGTAGAATGGACAATTTTACAATGTTGTCTTCCTATCCATGAGCAAGGTATGTTTTTCCAATTACGTAGGTTTCTTTTGTTTTTTTGCAGTAGTACCTTGTAGTTTTCTTGGTATAGCGGTTTTGGTTTTTGGTGAGGTTTATTCCTAAGTATTTTATCTTCTTGGGGGCTGCTCTGAATGGTATTCATTTGATGATTTCCTCTTCAATGTTCTTTTTGTTGATATAGAGGAATCAACTGATTTTGTACGTTTATACTGTAACCTGAAACTCTGCTGAACCCTTCTATTAGTTTTAATAATTTTCTTGAGGATTCCTTAGGGTTTTCTGTGTATAAGATAATGTCGTTGGAAAATAGAGATAATTTTACTTTTTTCCTTACCAATCTGGATGCCCTTTATTTCTTTGTCTAGCCCAGTTGCTCTGGCTAGGACCTCTAGCACAATGTTGAATAAGAGCGGTGATAAAGGGGATTCTGGTCTGTTTCCCCTTCTCAAGGGAAATGCTTTCAGGCTCTCCATTTAGGATGATGCTGGGTATTGGCTTTGTACTAATACCCTTTATTATGTTGAGGAATTTTCCTTCTATTCCTATTTTGCTGAGAGTTTTTATCATGAGTGGGTGTTGGACTTTGTCAAATGCCTTTTCTGTATCAATTGATAAAATTATTTGGTTCTTGTCTTTTTTTATGTGGTGGATTACATTAATTGTTTTTCTAATATTGAACCAACCTTGCATACCTGGTATAAATCCCACTTGGTGATGGTGGATTATTTTTTTGATACGTTGTTGAATTCTATTGGCTAGAATTTTGTTGAGGATTTTCGCATCTATGTTCATGAGGGATATAGGTCTGTAATTTTCTTTCTTTGTGTTGTCTTTAGCTGGTTTTGGTATCAGGGTTATGCTGGCTTCAGAGAAGGAGTTAGGTAGTATTCCGTCCTTTTCCATGCTTTGAAATACCTTCGGTAGTAGTAGTAAGTCTTCCCTGAAAGTTTGGTAGAACTTTGCAGTGAAGCCGTCAGGTCCAGAGCTTTTTTTGGTTGGGAGTGTTTTGATTACCTTTTCAATCTCTTTTTTTGTTATCGGTCTATTTAGTTGTTCTACTTCAGTGTGTGTTAGTTTAGGTAGGCAGTGTGTTTCTAGGAATTCATCCATTTTTTCTAGGTTTTCAAATTTGTTAGAGTACAATTTTTTGTAGTAATTTGATATGATTGTTTTAATTTCAGTTGCATGTGTTGTGATATGGCCCATCCCATTTCTTATTCGGGTTATTGGTTTCTTTTCCTGTATTTCTTTAGTCAGTCTGGCCAGTGTTTTATCAATTTTGTTAATTTTTTTCAAAGAAGCAGTTTTTGGCCTTGTTAACTCTTTCATTTGTTTTTCTGTTCTCTAATTCATTTAATTTTGCTGTAGTTTTTATTTTTTGCTTTCTTCTGGTGCCTGACAGTTTCTTTTGTTGCTCTCTTTCTGTTTGTTCAAGTTGTAGGAACGGTTCTTTCATTTTGGCTCTTCTTTAATATGTGTGCCTTTATTGATATAAATTGACCTCTGAGCACTGCTTTCACCATGTCCCAAAGGTTTTCATAGGAAGTGTTTTCAGTCTCGTTGAATTCTGTGAATTTCTTTATTCCCTCCTTAAGGTCTTCCATAACCCAGTCTTTTTTGAGCAGGGTATTGTGCAGTTTCCAAGCATTTGATTTCTTTTCCCTGGTTTTTCTGTTATTGATTTTTACTTTTACGGTCTTTTGTTCAGAGAAGATGTTTTGTAATATTTCAGTGTTTTGCATTCTGCAAAGGCTTGTTTTATGACCTAATATGTGATCTATTCTAGAGAATGTTTCATGTGCACTAAAAAAAAAATTATACTTTGCAGCTGTTGGGTGGAGTGTTCTGTATAAGTCTATGAAGTGAAGTTGTTTAATTGTAACAATTAGACCTTCTGTGTCTCTATTGAGCTTCTGACTGCATTTCCTACCCTTCACCGAGAGTGTTGTGTTGAAGTCTCCTACCATAATTGTGGAGGTGTCTATCTCACTTTTTAATTCTGTTAACGTTTGTTTTATGAATGTTGTGGCTCTATCATTGGGTGCATAAATATTTAATATAGTTGTATCTTCCTGGTAAATTGTCCCTTTAATCATTACGTAGTGTCCTTCTTTATCCTTTGTGGTGGATTTAACTCTAAAGTCTGTTTTGTTGGAAATAAATATTGCCTCTCCTGCTCTTTTTTGATTGTTGTTTGCTTGATATATTTTTATCCGTCCTTTCAGTTTTAGTTTATTTGTGTCTCCAAGTCTAAGGTGTGTCTCTTTTATGCAGCATACAGACTGATAGTGTTTTTTTATCCAGTCTGCAACTTTCTGTCTCTTTATTGGTGAATTTAGTCCGTTTACATAAGTGTAATTATGAGTTTAGCGCTGTCATTTTGATGCCTGTTTTTGACAATTTCATTTTTCCATTTACTTTTTTGTGTTGAGTTTTCTTTGTAGAATGTGTGTTCCTCCCTTTCATAGTAGTTGAATTTATTTTGCTGAGTCGTTATGTTTATCTTGGTTTTTATTTTGAAGTATGGAATTGTTAGACCTCATTGTGGTTACCTTAATATTTACCCCAGTTTGACTAAGTAAAAACCTAACTTGTTTCACCCTATATCACCTTGGTTTCCTCTGCATATGTAAGATCTATGCCTCCTGTATTTAGTCCCTCTTTTTTGACTGTTGTAATCTTTTACATAATGACATCAATGATTTCCTGTTTTGAGTAATTTTTTTTTAATTAATCTTATTTTGTTTTTGTGATTTCCCTATCTGAGTTGATATTAGGATGTTTTGTTCTGTGACCTTGTGTTGGTATCTGATATTATTGATTTTCTGACCAAAGAATTTCCTTTAGTAATTCTTGCAGTTTTGGTTCGTTTTTTGCAAATTCTCTAAGCTTGTGTTTATCTGTAAATATCTTAATTTCACCTTCATGTTTTAGAGTTTTGCTGGATGTATGATTGTTGGCTGACAGTTTTTCCTCTTTGAGTGCTCTATATATGTCATCCCATTGCCTTCTTGGCTGCATGGTTTCTGCCGAGTAGTGCAAACTTATTGATTCTCCTTTGTAGGTAACTTTTCGTTTATCCTTGGGTGCTTTTAAAATTTTCTCTTTATCTTTGGTTTTGGTATGTCTTGGTGATTTTCTTTTGGGATCTATCTTGTATGAGGTTCGATGAGCATCTTGGGTAGATACCTTTTCATCTTTCACGATGCCAGGGAATGTTTCTGCCATCAGATCTTCCACTATTCTCTCTGTATTTTCTGTTATCCCTCCCTCTTCCGGAACTCCAATCACACGCAAATTATTCTTGAGAGAGTCCCCCATGATTCTTAGGGTTTCTTCATAGTTTTAAATTCTATTTGATTTTTCTTCAACTATATTTGTGTCAGTTGCCTTATCCTCCAGCTCCCCCACTCTGCATTCCAGTTCCTCGAGTCTGCTCCTCTGACTTCCTATTGAGTTGTCTGATTCTGTGACTTTATTGTTAATCTTTTGGATTTCTGAATGCTATCTCTCTATGGATTCTTACAGCTTATTAATTTTTTTACTATGTTCTTGAATAATCTTTTGGATTTCTTCAACTGCTTTATCCGTGTATGCCTTGGTTTTTTTGTAGATTGCCTTATTTCATTTGTGAGGTCATTCCTGATGTCTTGAAGCATTCTGTATACAATTTTTTTATATTCTACATTTGGCAATTCTAGGAATGTATCTACATCCGGGAATGATTTTGATTCTTTGATTTGGGGGTTTGTAGAATCAATCATGGTCTGCTTCTTCATGTGATTTGATGTCGACTGCTGTCTCTGAGCCATCTATAAGATTTTGTAATATTTTCTTTTATATTTGCTCACTGAGTCTTATCTTGTTGTTTTGTTTTGTTACAATACACCCAGATGGGCTACTAGATTGTGGTATCGTGATTGCTGTAGCTTTTGAATCACTTACATCCTATTACCAGCTTGCCTGACCTGTTACCAGGTATATAAGTGTATGAGCCCATTCACTATTCTTGAATAGAATCAGCTCAGGTGTCCTGATAGCTGGTCCCCTAGTGTGTGGTGTAGGCTCTCACCTATTATCTTAGAGGAGTAGTGGTGATGGTTGTATGTGCCAGTTTCTATTAGTGGTAGGGGGTCACATTTCGAGGAGGGCAGGATGCTGACAGCCTTCCTTCAAGTGTCAGTGAGGTAGGTGTGGCTCTATTCTCTAGAGTGCTCTGGTGGGTGAGCTCTGCAGCTGTATCTTAGGCACCCAATACTTGGGTAGACGTCACTATTCTCAGACTCCTCTAGCAGGTGGCTAGGTGGTGTGGGTGGAGTTTCAGCCCTCTTTTCGCTGGTGTGGACCAGTGAGGGCTCTGTTTAATAGGTACAGAGGTATCTGACCTCCAAAACTTGCCTTTCCACTGCTGAGCTAAAACAATTATGGTCAGATCTCTATCAGAATTACCTTTGCATTATAATAGCCACCTAGTTACCTGTAGGGTGAAAGCCAAAGACTATGGGTCTCTTAATGCCTGGATGGAGCTGATTCTGTATTGTTAATTGCAGTTTAGGGAAGTCAGGGAAGGATTTTTTCTTTGATTGTTAAATGGTACTTTTCTCAGGCCAGGAGAATGGGTTAGAAAAGAAAGAAGAAAAAAAAAATCGAGCAGTGCACTTCACTCTCTGGCACAGGGAATTCCAGTCTTAATGAAGCTGGCTGGGGCAATGAGGGGTGGAATCAGATATATAGAAGAGAGTAACCTGGCAAAATATACAAAGTTACTTATGTTGTTTGGTGAGGACTGTTTTTTCTGAGATTCCAGAGCGTTGTGTAGCTTGCGTGTGCTGGCTGTATCCCTGCTGAGACTGTCCCAGAGGGTTAGGGTTGCGTCCATGCTCACACCATCTCAGGAAGCCACAATCAGCTCCCCCACACTTTGTCCAACACCCAGCACCAAGGTTTCCTTTCTGGGGCGCTGCACTCCAGGCTCCAAAACCAGTTGCTGCTTCCCCGTGGTTTTTCATTTCCCTGCCAGCCGCGTCTGTGTGGAGCCTGCGTGTGCTGCCTGGGTCCCCTCTGAGGTTGGTCCTGAGGTTAGGCCTACATCCGTGCTTCCCTGTCTCAGTAAGCCACAATCAGCCCCACCACTCTGACACCAGGAAACCGTGAGGGCTCAAGGCTGTGGCGTGGGACACTGGCTCCGGAAGCGGTCGCTGCTGCAGTGTGGCTTTTCACTCCCCTGTCACTCAGGTCAACTCCTTAGTTCTGTGTTTGATGGTCAGGGTTTGTAGATTGTCCTTTATGTAATTGATTCACTTGTTTTTTCGAGTCTTTGTCTCAAGAGGGATAAGCGGAAGCTTCTACCTAGTCAGCCATCTTGGTCCTGCCCCCGTGTCTGCCTCTTTATGTGATTTGATATTGACTGTTGTCTCTGAGCCATCTATAAGTTATTGTATTAGTTTATTTTATGCTTGCTTTTTGTATCCTAGCTTCTTGCTTTGTTTAGTTTTGGTATACCCAAATAAGCTGCTTGAGTGCGTTAGGTTGATTATTTTCACTTTTGAAGCTCTAATGTACTATCACCAGATGGCTAGCACTGTTACCAGATATATGAGCCTAGGAGTTCATTTATTTTTCTTGTATGGATTCAACTCAGGTGCCCAGGTAGTTGGTCATAAAGTGTGTGGTACAGGCTCTGTCCTACAGTCTTAGAGGGGCAGGGGTTATTGGTGTAGGCAGAAGTATCTGGCTGCAGTAGGGGGTCAGGCTCTGATCAAGGCAGGGGTCTGACAGCTGTGCTCTGAGTGTCTGTGAGGAAAGTGCATCCCTGTTCTGTAGAGCACACGGGTGGGTTCTGCAGAAGGGCAGTGGGTACCCAATGCTTTTGGTTGTAAGTTCTGGGCGGTACTACTTATCCTTGGAACCCTATCACAGGTGGCTAGGTATTGTGAGTGGAGCCACCAGTCCTTAGGCCCCTGATGTGGGTAGGTGAAGACCCTGTTTAATAGGCAAAGCAGTGTCAAACATCAAACACCCATCTTTCCACCGTCCAGCTGAAACCATTGCAGTCTGGCAACAAGGGCCTATTCTCCTGAAATGGGCCCACACAGGTCCATGCTGGGGTGAAAGATATTCAAAGCCCATGGACCGTTTGTGCCTGAACAAGAGCTACTTCTGTCCTGAGCTCCCCAGCTTAATTGAGCTGGCAGATTATCTTTCCCCCAGTTGTGAACTTATATCTTCTTCAAGGACGGAAGAATGGCTCAGAGTGCTACCGGGGCCTATCTCAGGCCCAGGGAAGTTGACAGCCACTGAAGCCGGCTTGGGGGCTGGGGGCGTGGTAAAATAAACACAAGTAATTAGCTTTTGCCGAGAGTGCCGTTCTTCTCTTGTTCTGCAGGTGTGAGTAGTCTGTGCAACTTGCTGTCTTTCCCTGAGTGAAGCGCCTCTGGAACGCTACTGCCAGCCTCACTGCAGTCGCTCCAGGGAATGGTGCCTGAGGGTTCCTGGCAATTCAGGTCCAGTAACTCCTCTCCACTTCTGAATAGTCTCTCCCTCCCTCTGCCGTTGAGTCCATTTTCTAACTTTGCCTTTGATGTTCAGGGTTCCTAGCTTGTCATAAATATAATCGCTTCACTTGTTTTTTCGGGTCTTTTTTGTAAGAGGGATCACTGGCAGCGTCTCACTAGTCTGCCATCTTGGCCTCGCCTCTCTAATATAATCAACAATTTTTTTAAAAAAGAAAGAAAAGAGTGAAACCTGTAGAAACAACAAATAACAGAATGAGATCCACAGAAAAACTAGATATTTGAACTATCAGACAAAAACAGTGAAATAACTCTATTATGTTCAAAGAAATAAAGGCAAGACTTAGAAATTTGGCAAAAAACTAGAAACTACGAAAAAGATAAACTTAGAAAGTCAACTGAAAACTACAGCTGAAGTTAAAATCTTAATGTATGTATATAACAGCAGATTACAAATGCTGAAGAGAGATTTAGTGAACTGGAAGACATGTTGGAAGAAAATAGAGGCATAGACAAAAGGAAAAATATATATAATATAAAAAGGAATAAGATACAGAGAATACAATGAGAATATCTAGCATAAAATACTTTAAGAAGGAAGAAAAAGAATGAGGCAGAAAAACTGAGATCATTGCTGAGAATTTTCCTCAAATGATTAAAGATATCAAGTCACGGATTCTAGAAGACTTACAAAACCCAAACCAAAAAAAAAAGAACAAAGCCACTGCTGTCAAGTCGATTCTGACTCAAAGCGACCCTATAGGACAGAGTAGAACTGCCCCGTAGAGTTTCCAAGGAGCGCCTGGTGGATTCGAACTGCTGACCTTTTGCTTAGCAGTCGTAACGCTTAACCACTACGCCACCAGGGTTTCCTTATAAGACCCATGTAGGGTAAATACAAAGAAATTCATAGTAGGACTGCTGAAGCTAAAGACAAAAAACCCCACAAAAAGCAAATAATTGAACACTACTAAAAGATTATCTTTAAAGGACAAAGAAACTGACCGATGACTTCTGTACAGAAATAGTGAAAACCGTAAGACAATAAGATGGTATATTTAAATTATAGAGAGAAAATCCATGGCAACCCAGAACTCTATGCTGAGGAAAAACATCCTTCATGAACGAGCAAAGACCTTTTGTTTTCAGACAAACAAAACCTAGATAAGTTAACATCAGCATGCCCACATTAAAGAAAATTCCAAAGGTATTCTTCAAGCAGAAAGAAAATAGGGTGAAAGGCTTAAGATGCAAGAAGGAATGAAAGTTAATGAAATGGGTAAAAATAGAGGATTACTGACTGCATAACATAATAAGAATAGACTTTATTGGGTTTAAAATATGTAAGAAATTAAAATGTGTGATAACGACAGCATTTTGACTTTTATGGCTTTATGGTCAGGAAACATGCTGTGTAATATTTTGATGTCTTGGATTCTGTTAATGCTTGCTTTGTGGCCTAATACGTGGTCTATTCTCAAGAATGCTCCATGAGCGTTAGAAAAGAAAGTTTACTTGACTACCGTTGGGTGAAGTGTTATGTTTAAGTCTATGAGATCAAGTTGGCTGATTGTGGTAGTTAGATCTTCCGTGTCTTTATTGAGCTTGTTTATGGATATCCTGTCTGTCATCAGAAGTGGTATGTTGAAGTCTTCGACTATTATTGTGGAGCTATTTCTCTTTTCAATGCTGTTTGAGTTTGTTTTATGTATTTTGGAGCCCTGTCATTGGGTATGTAAGTATTTATTATGATTTTGTCTTCCTGGTATATTGACCCTTTAATCATTATATAGTGTATTTCCTTTTCCTTTGTGGCGGATTTTACTTTAAAGCCTGTTTTATCAGAGATTAATATTGCCACTCTTATTTTTTATTGTTGTCTGCTTGATATATATATATATTTCCATTCTTTGAGATTTAGTTTGTTTATGTCTTTGAGTCTATGGTGTGTCTCTTGCAGTCTGCATACAGAAGGATCATGTTTTTTAATCCATTCTGCTACTCTCTGTCTCCTTATTGGTGCAATTAAACCATTTACATTTATCGTAATTATTCATAGTTATGAGTTTAGTGCTGTCATTTTCGTCTTTTTTGTGAATGTCTTGTTGACATTTTCCTTATTCCACCTAATTTTCTCTGTTGAGTCGTTGTTCTTTGTGCATTTTCTTTCCATCCTCTTCATTTTTGTTGCCTTTGTATTTACTGCTAATTAATTTTTTCTGTGCTGAATCGTTTTTCTTTTTAGTCTTTCATCTTTTTCCTTGTTGTTGCTTTTGTATTTGCCGAAAATTTATGTTTTCCTTGTTTTTTTTATTTTAATGTGTAGGATTGCTAGTTTCCTTTGGGTTACCTTAACATTTACCTCTGTTTTTCTAAATTTAAACCAATCTTTTATTTCTTTATATCGTCTTGACTTCCTCTCCATATGAAAGATCTATGACTACATTATTTAGTCCCTCTTTTTTCTCTTAATGTTGTCATCTTTTACAGATCGATGTCTCTGTTTCTACATTTTCAGTGTTTTAGCTTTGATTTATTTGTGACATCCCTACGTGGGTTGATATCTGGTTGTTCTGTCCCGTGTTCTAGTGTTGGGTTGTTAGCTGATGTTATTGATTTTCTAACTGGAGAACTCCCTTTATTATTTCTTGTCATATTGGTTAGGTTTTTAAAAATTCCCTAAACTTCTGCTTATCTGGAAATGTCCTAATTTCACCGTCATATTTGAGACACAGTTTTGCTGGATATATAGTTCTTGGCAGGCAATTTTTTTTTTCCTTCAGGGCTTTGTATATGTCCTTCTTGCCTGCATGGTTTCTGCTGAGTAGTCCGAGCTTAGTCTTACTGACCCTTCTTTATAGGTGACTTTTTGTTTATCCCTAGCTACTCTTAAAATTCTCTCTTTATTTTTGGTTTTGGCAAGCAAGATTATTATATGTCCTGGTGACTTTATCTTGGCATCTACCTTGGGTGGGGTTCAGTAAGCATCTTGGATAGATATCTTCTTATTTTTCACAAGATCAGTGAAGTTTTTAGCCAAAAAGTCTTCAACAGTTCTCACTGTGTTTTCTGCTATCCCTCCACCCCCTGCCGCAATTCTGGTGTTCCAATCACTCTTGATAGAGTCCCGCATAATTCTTAGAGTTTCTTCAATTTAAAAAAATTACTTTATCTGATTTTTCCTCAAATAAGTTGGCGTCAAGAGCTTTATCTTCAGTCTCACTAATTCTGACTTCCAGTGCCTCAATTCTGCTCCTCTCATTTTCTATTGGGTTGTCTAATTCTGAAATTTTATTGTTACTCTTTTGGATTTGCTTGCTGTCTTTCTATGGATTCTTGCAGCCTGTTACATTTGTCATTATATTCTTGTGTAACTTTCTTAAGTTCCTCTATTGTTTTATCTGTGTGTTCCTTGGCTTGTTCTTCGTTTTGCCTGATCTCCTCCTGGATCTCTTGAAGGGCTCAGTCTATTAATCTTTTAAATTCTACCTCCAGTAATTCCTGGAATTTTTCTTCATTTGGAAGATTTCTTGATTTGTTGTTTTGGGAGCTTCCTGAATCCATCATGGTCTGCCTCTTTATGTTATTTGATATTTACACTTGTCTCTGAGCCATCAATAAGTTATTATATTCATTTATTTTATGTTTGCATACTGAGTCGGAACCTACTTGATGGCACTGGGTTTGGTTTTGTTGTTGTTGTTGTTGTATTGTGTCCTAGTTTCTTGTTTTATTTTAATATGCCCAAATAGGCTGCTTGGTTGAGCTAGTTTGATTATTGGCACCTTTGAAGCTCTTACATCCAGTCACCAGGTGATCAGAGCTGTTACTAGGTATGTGAGCCTAGGAGCCCTTTTACTTTTCTTGTATGGATTCAGCTCAGTTGTCCACGTAGTCGGTCACCAAGTGTGTGGTGTAGGCTCTCACCTACAGTCCTGCACAGACAGGGTTGATTGGTGTAGGTACAGGTGTCTGGCTACTGTGGGGGGAATGACTGCCCCTGAGTGTCTGGGAGGAAAGCATGTCCCTGTTCCCTAGAGCACATAGGTGTGTGGGTTTTACAGCCAGACCATGGGCACCCAATGCTGTTGGTTGTAAGGACTGGGATTCACCACTTATTCTTGGACTCCTGAATTGGGTGGCTAGGTGACGTGGGTGGAGCCACCAACCCTCAGGTCACTGATGTGGGTAGGTGAGGACCCTGTTTAATTGGCAGAACATTGTCAAATATCCCGAACCTGCCACTCCACTTTATAGCTGATAGAGTTGAAAATAGGCTTCAGGTATATACCCTGTTGTAGTGTGCTAATGAGGGCCTACGCTGTTGAAATGGGCCCACACAGGTCTATGCAAGGGTGAAAGTCTTTGGACCCCTTATGTCTGTGCCTTTCCTGAGTTCCTGGCTTAGGGAAGCTGGCAGATTATTTTTTGTTGTTTGTTCCTGCTCCAGGGCATGTGATAGTTCCTACTTCTGGCCCAGGGGACCCAGAAATAGCCGAAGCTGGTCTAAGACTAAAAACAGAGAGGGAGGAAGCAGGTAAATGGGAGAGATGTTCTTCCCAAAGGGGATGATTTTTGATTTGTGTGGCATTTTAAATGCATGTACTTATCTTTTGCCAACTTAGCACTGCTTTTCACTGGTTCTGGAGACTTGTGTAGACTTTCTACCACTCAGTCTCTTCTGATGTGAAAAACATGTCCCGAGCGTCACTGCTTGTGTCACCGCACATGCCATCCGATCCAGCCTGCAGGGTGCTGGTTTCTGCCGGGTCAGATCTGTCCACCTCTCACTGCTTCTGAACCATATCCCCCTCCCCCTGCCACTAAGTCCAATTCTGTAACTTCACCTTTGATGTTCAGGGCTCCTAGATTGTCATATATAATCGATTTACTTCTCTGGGTCTTTGTTATAAGAGGGGCTACACAAAGCATCTGACTATTCTGCCATCTTGGCCCCACCCCTACAAGAGACATTTTTCATCACATTCCTGAATCTGACACTATCACAGAAACTTATCTCTGAGAAAATGAAATAGGGATGAGGCAGTAGGCAGAACAAACCTGTTGGGTTGGAGTCGATTCTGATGCATAATGACCCTATAGGTCAGAGTAGAACTGCCTCATAGGGTTTTCAAGGAGCGGGTGTTGCATTTGAACTACTGGGCCAGAGTATATTTGGAGCACTGGTGGTGCAGTGGTTAAGAACTCAGCTGCTAACCAAAAGCTTGGCAGTTCGAATACATTAGCTGCTCCATGGAAACCCTATGGGGGCAATTCTATTCTGTCCTATAGCGTTGCTATGTGCTGAAATCAATTCACCAGCAATGGGTTTGGTTTTTTGGTTTACACGCCTACATGAGTAAAATTTGTCTTCAATCTCTAAACTTAATTCTAATGTAAGAATGAAATTGTAGCACTTCTCCATAAAGGTTTATCTTAAGTCATCAGGATAAAAACCAAACCCACTGCCGTCGCGTCGATTCTGACTCATCCCGCCCCTATAGGACAGAGTAGAACTGCCCGATAGAGTTTCCAAGGAGCGCCTGGTGGATTTGAACTGCTGTCCTCTGGGTTAGCATTCGTAGCACTTACCCACTGTGCCACCAGGGTTTTCTCGTCAGGATAAGCCTGTGCTGGTTTATTGGGTACCTTCAGGAATTCTTCATCAGTTATATTCACATTAAGAAGGAAAAAAATATCAGAAGGAACTTCATACATCTTCACCCTTCATTTCATGCAAGATTCAGGTGTGTCAGTGAGGATGGTTGTGTGAAATTGATCCCTGGCACTCAATACTTCTGGAGCATTTCTGTCATTTACTTGTTTCTTTTAATGCTTCTGCAACAATAAACTGCTTGATAATCAGTATTTGGCAGTATTTGTTTTATTGTGTTTTCAAAATATTCTCTTATGTAAATATCTTGTTAATAGCTGGTAGAGATCCATGCATGTCTATAAATTTACTTCTGAATCTTGGAGAATTGACTCGTCAAATGAAAATAATGCAATATATTATTATACATAACAAACATAAATATATGGGCTGTGTTTACATTTTGTTGGCGACGTTTTAAGCTTCTGTTCTGGTATCTCCTTTTTGTGACTGGTCTTCAGCAATATTCTCTATGGCACCTAGAATCTGAGTGTGTGATTCCAGGATTGCACTCGTTGCTATAGCATGTGCTTCCCAGTGGGTATTAGAAAGACATTTTAATGCTGATCATTTCCTATGAAGAGCTCATCGGTGAATAGAGATGGCAAAAAATTTGTAAAATATCTGAATAGAAGAAAAAATCATTTTTTTGACAAAAATCCATTGTGATACATCCTACAAAATTAAGTGAATATGCAGCACCTTGGTATGAAAATGGCATATTCATTACATTCCAGAATTTTCTGTTGCATGCCTTTATAATGCAGTGACATTTCACAGCATTGTCATAGGATTGGTCTCTGCACTTAGAAAAATCAATTTTGCAAGTTTCTCCTAATTAGTGAAACACTTGGTTTGCAATGTCTTTGAGGGCTAATGCGATGTGTTCTCCTGACTCGCTTGGTGCATGTTACGCCTTCTTTCCCTCAAGTTTCTTCAGTTTGTAATGCAAATGTCTAGCTTGTGCCTTTTATGCCATTGTACCTTTGGAAGCAGATAACTTGTGTCCTAGATTTCACAGATGAAGAGGGATTTTTGAAGTTTGGACTTGGACTTGATTTAAGACTTTTTCTATGCTATGATGGGATGAGGAAACCCTGGTGGCGTAGTGGTTAAGTGCTATGGCTGCTAACTGAAAGGTCGGCAGTTCGAATCTGCCAGGCGCTCCTTGGAAACTCTATGGGGAAGTTCTACTCTGTCCTATAGGGTCGCTATGAGTCAGAATCAACTGGACGGCAGTGGGTTTGGTTTTGGTTTGTGATGGGATGAATATGTTTTCCATTTGCAAGAATGTGATTTGGGGTGGGGGCCAAAGGGTAGAATGTCATGGATTGAATTATGTCCCCCCAAAATGTGTGTATCAACTTGGATAGGCCATGTGAGGTTGTCCTCCATTTTGTGATGGTAATTCTATGTTGAGAGGATTAGGGTGGGATTTTAACACCTCCCTGATCCGAGATACAGGGAGTTTCCCTAGGGTGTGGCCTGTACCACCTTTTATCTCTCAGGAGATGAAAGGAAAGAGAGTTGGGGACCTCATACTACCAAGAGCAGAGCATGTCCTTTGGACCCGGGGTCCCTGCGCCTGAGAAGCTCCTTGACCATGGGAAGATGGAGGACAAGGACCTTCTTCCAGAATCAACAGAGAGAGAAAACCTTCCCCTGGAGCTGACGTCCTGAATTGTAACCTTTTTTTTTTTTTTTTAGACTGTGAGAAAATAAATTTCTCTTTGTTAAAGCCATCCGCTTATGGTATCTGTTATGGCAGCACTAGATGACTAAGGCAGCGATGATTTTAGCTTCTGTTTTGGTGTTTCCTTTTTGTATCTGGTCTTCAGCAATATTCTGTGTGGCACCTAGAATTGTACTTGTTGCTATAGCATGTGCTTCCCAATGTGTATTAGACATTTTAATGCTCAATCATTGCCTGAATGTGTTTTAAGAACAGCTCATCAGTGAATAGAGGTGGCAAAAAATTTGTAAAGTAACTGAATATTAGAAAAAATATCAATTGCTTTTGGACAAAAAAAATCTATTGTGATACATCCTACAAAATTAAGTGAATGTGCAGCACCTTGGTATGAAAAGGGCATATTAATTTCATTCCAGAATTTTCTGTCGCATGCCTTTATAATGCAGTGACGTAATGGCAGCATTGTCACAGGATTGGTCTCTGCACTTAGAAAAATCAATTTTGCAAACTTCACATAATTAGTGAAACACTTGCTTCACAATGTCTTTACTAGTATGATTTTTTAGATTTTTTAAGCTAGCAAATGTGATAAATCACCACACAGGTTTTCTGTCTGTTGGAGATATGGATCTTTAAACAATACTTAGCTGGCCTGTATGAGAAGGCTCAGAAGTGGAATCCACAGACAAAATAAAATATCGAGCTATACTTATTTCACTGACAGTGGTTGATTGAACTTCATCACTTATCAAGATTATAAATTTTTTACACATTATTTTAGAATTATAGGATGGATTGCCCTTTCCTGTGTTACCGTATTTTGAGATGTGACTCGTTAAAAATAGATCAAATGAGCAACAAGTTGAAGCCAACTTTAAAATTTTCCATTTCGTGGGGACCCAAAGACTTCATTTCTTTTTCACGAAGATAGTCCACATTCAGTGATTGTTAGGAAAACAAAGACACATTACAAAATGGCTTTTCAATACTGATGTTCATTAATTTGTGATTCCAGTTCATAAATTAAGCCAGAACAATGTGTTTGGTTTAAATATGATAACATAATCTCTGTGAATTGAACTATTTTCATGTTTACCGATCCTATTCAATTTGCACCAATTGCTAAATTCATCTGTAACAATTCGAGAATTAAATGAGGATGACGGGTTTGTTTGTTTGGTTAGTAGGTTTGCAAACAAAACAATACACAGAGCTGACTGATGGAGATTGCAGTAGCCACTCCCTCTTATAATTTTCATCATTAACATTGCACTCTAGAAAAAATTCTGGCTACAGAAGTTTGTTTACCGTCCAGAAATTTTCAACACAAATTTACAAGTGGACAAATGTGATGTTGACAATCACTTGGGCCTCTTTTGATCCAGTAATTTACTTCATTGGAAGAAAATTATTCCACAAGGCAGGATCTGCATTTCTGTTATTTATGGGGTCTGCAGATGTGACAATTTAATACTCTTAGTTTCACTTTCTAGATCATTACTAATTTCTTTTTTTTTTTTACTACAGCAAGAAATAGTTGCAGAATTTGGAACAAATTCTGTTATATTTGTATTGCCATCGTTAATTTCAGCACTAGTGGTACTAGTAAGATGATTTCCACCCATTAAGCACGTACCTTTAATGCAAGAAGTCTCTGCTGATTTATTACATTCTAAAAACGAATTTTGGAATAGTCTTTAGGGATTCACAGATCATTTTCTTTTTATCTTCTGCAGGCTTCCATTTTTGTACAGCACTTAGTTATTGCCGTTTCATTTTGCCTGGATTGAAAATTAATGTCACTTTTTAAATTTGATTCTACCATAACAATAAATTTGAATAATAGAAAATAAATTTATAAAACCGGAAGTTTATAAAATAAAATTTACTTTAGAATTTAGATATTAACACAAAAAAATTTATATTTGAAAATTAAATAACTCATTGCTGTGGATTAAATTTTAACTAACAGTGACCCTATTGGACAGAATAGAACTGCACAGTAGGGTTTCTAAGGAGAGGCTGGTTGAGACCTTTTAGTTTCAGCCAAGCTCTTAACCACTGTTCCACCAGGGCTACATTTGAAAATTAGTAAGTAAAAATGTTAATTTGGACCATGAGATTTTGTTCTTGAGGTCTTAGATAGTCCAAAGAAATAGTACATGATATCCTTCTCCATGGACTAATTCCTTCTGAAAACAGGTCCAAAGTATTGTAGGATGTAGTCTAGCCAGCCATCTTTGCTTCTAGGCTAGGGTACATTCTCGTTATACTTCTTTCAGGATAGATTTTTTCCTTCTTTTGGCAGTTCATGGTATATTCAGAATTCTTCACCAACACAATTAAAAGGCATCAATTCTTCTACGGTCTTCCTTATTCATCAGCCAGCTTTCCCACACATACGAGGCCACTGAAAACACCTTGGCTTGGATCGGTTGCATCTTAGTTTTCAAGGTGATGTCTTTGCTTTTCAACACTTTGGAGGTCTTTTGGGCCGATTTGCCTGATGTCAGTGCATCTTTTGATTTCTTAACTGCTGTTTCCATGGGTGTCGATTGTGGATCCAAATAAAATGAAATCCTTGACAACTTCAGTCTTTTCTCCGTTGATCATGATGTTGCTCATTGGTCCAGTTGTGAGGATTTTTGTTTTCTTTATGTTGAGGTGCAATCTCTACTGAAGGCCGCGGTCTTTGATCTTCATCATTAAGTGCTTCAAGTCCTCTTATCTTTTAGCAAGCAGGGTTGTGTCATCTGCAAAATGCAGGTTGTTAGTGAGTCTTCCTCCAATCCTGATGTCGTGTTCTTGGTAAAGTCCAGCTTCTCAGATTATTTGCAGATTAAATAAGTATTGTAAAAGAATACAACCCTGATACACACCTTTCCTGACTTTAAACCACGCAGTATCACCTTTTTCTGTTTGAACGTCTACCTCTTGATCAGGTTCCTCATCAGCACAATTAAGTGTTCTGGAATTCCCACTCTTTGCAATGTTATCCATAATTTGTTATTACCCAAGCAGTCAAATGCCTTTGCATAGTCAATAAAACACAGGTTTAAACATCTTTCTGGTATTCTCTGCTTTCGGCCAGAATCAATATGACATCAGCTGTGATATCCCTCCTTCCATGTCCTCTTCTGAATCCTGCTTAAATTTCTGGCAGTTCCCTGTCAATGTACTGCTGCAGCTGCTTTTGCATGATTTTTAGCAGAATATTACTTGCATGTGATATTAATGATATTGTTTGATAATTTCCACATTTGGTTGGATCACCTTTCTTAGGAATCGGCATAAATATGGATCCTTTCCAGTTCGTAGGCCAGGTAGCTGTATTCCAAATTTCTTGGGATTAGACAAGTGAGCGATTCCAGTGCTGCATCCATTTGGTGAAACATCTCAGTTGGTATTCCATCAGTTCTCGGAGGCTTTTTTTTCTCACCAATTCCTTCAGTGCAGCATGGACTTCTTCCTTCAGTATCATCGGTTTCTGATCATATGCTACTTCCTGAAATGGTGGAAGGTCGACCAATTCTTTTTGGCATAGTGACTGTGGGTATTACTTTCATCTTCTTTTGATGCTTCCTGCGTCATTTAATATTATACCCGTAGAATCCTTCAGTATTGCAACTCAAGGGTTGAATTTTTTCTTCAGTTCTTTCAGCTTGAGAAATGCTGAGTGTGTTCTTCCGTTTTGGTTATTCATCCCCAGATCTTTACACATGTCATTATAATACTTTTTCTTCTCAAGCCACCCTTTGAAATCTTCTGTTCAGCTCTATTACTTCGTCATTTCTTCCTTTCCCTTTAGCTACTCGACATTCAAGAGCAACGTTCAGAGTCTCTTCCGACATCCATTA
This sequence comes from Loxodonta africana, assembly GCF_030014295.1. Lineage (NCBI taxonomy): Eukaryota > Metazoa > Chordata > Mammalia > Proboscidea > Elephantidae > Loxodonta > Loxodonta africana. Next base: position 161,180 of record NW_026975090.1, on the reverse strand, counting down.
TGGTCTTTTCTTTCTTTCCTGTCTTTTAAAGGACCTCTTGCTTTCTTCATGTGTGATGTCCTTGATGTCATTCCACAACTCACCTGGTCTTCAGTCATTAGTGTTTAACACATAAAATCTATTCTTGAGGTGGTCTCTAAATACAGGTGAGATATACTCAAGGTCATACTTTGGCCCTTTTTGACTTATTCTACTTTTCTTCCGTTTCAACTTGAACTCCCATATGAGCAATTGATAGTCTGTTTCACAATCGATCCCTGGCCTTGTTCCGACTGATGATATGAGTTTTCCCATCTTCTCTTTCCACAGATGTAGTCAGTTTGATCCCTGTGTATTCCAACTGGTAAAGTCCACGTGTATAGCTGCCGTTTATGTTGGTGAAAAAAAATATTTGCAGTGGATGAGTCACTGGTCTTGCAAACTTCTTTCATGAGATTTCTGGCATCATTTCTATCAGCAATGCTGTATTTTTCAACTACTTTTCCTTCTTTGTTTCCAACTTTAACATTCTAATGACCAGTAATTATCAATGCATCTTGATTGCACGTTTGATCAATCTCAGACTGCAGAAGTTGTTTAAAATCTTCAATTTCTTTGTCTTTGGCATTGGTGGTTGGTGCATAAATTTGAATAGTCATATAAACTGGTCTTCCTTATAAGTGTATGGATATTAGCCTATCAGTGACAACATTGTACTTCAGGCTAGATCTTGAAATGTTCTCTTTGATGATTAATGTAACGTCATTCTTTTGACTCTGGTGGAATATCCGTGTTTGTAAAACTGCTCACAGACTGTTTCACCAGAGAGTTTTCTGGTACTGCAATATCTACCACTAATCTCTGTGATCCCTGTGAATTGGCAAAATAAGAATAGTGCTATAGATTTCTTCCAAATACAGAAAACATAATTATGAAAATGTTCTTGCTATTGATTATGTTCTTTACCAATCCGTTCTGATGGGATTTTTGATACTTCACTCGAAAAACGAGTCCAAGGTACTGTGATGTGATTGTTTACTTTGTGTGGCCTTTCTAGCCATGGTCTTATAACATCTACCCTGGTACTTGGGCAGGACTGTGTGATAGGGTAATTGTGGCTCACCAAGGGGATTGTTTAGTTTTCCCTTCAAAGAGAACCAGTTCCAGAGCAAAGAGGAGGATTCAACTCCCATCAAGGAAGAACAGCCAGGAGCTGAGCATATATTATGGACCTGAGATCCCTGCACTGAGAAGCTCCTAGAAGCAGGAGACTGAGATAGAGAGAGGAAGCTGTAACCCTGAAGACGGTAAGATGCCATGGCAGGAGAGACCAAGCAACAGGGACCCGGGTATAGGAGATGATGGCCCATGGAGAAGGAAAGCTGAGTGCCTTTGGAGAGAGTCCCAAGGCCAGGCAGAGGCACACCTATGAGCACAGGAGGGAAGAGGCTGTCCTAATAGAAGAACTGTATTCTGAGTATCTTTGAGCCTGAGTTATAACTGTTACTTCCCTAATAAACCCCATAATCATGAATATGGACTGTGAGCTCTGTGTGGCCGTTGCAATGAATTATTGAACCCAGCAGAGAAGTAGGGAGTGCTGTGTGAGGGACAGTTGGTGTCAGGGTTAGTGAAGATGGTGGAGAGAGGATAGTTTTTTCACCAATGCCTTCAATGCAGCTTCGATTTCTTCCTTTTATACCATCAGTTCTTGATCTTATGCTACCTCTTGAAATGGTTGAAAATTATCCAGTTCTACTGCAGTACTATATTAATATCAGACAAATTATACTTCAGAAAAAGGAGTATTATTGGGAATAGGTAGGGACATAACAAAATAAAGGTTCACTTCTCCAAAAAGATAAAACCATCCTAAATGTGTACATATTTAACAACAGGGCTCCAAAATACAAAAACTAATAAATCTGAAAGGGGAAATGGACAAATACGCATTTGTAATTGGTATCAGTACTTTTCTATCAATAATTAATAGAGCCCTGCTAGTCGAAGTCCAAAGCATCTGTATGAACCACTCATGGATGTCTATGTGTGTGTGTATGTATATAGTATAAAGACAAGTAATACAGAAATAAACATAGAGTCCTTGGGAGGTGCAAACGGTTAATGCATTCAGCTGCTAACCAAAATGTTGGAGGTTTGAGTCCACCCAGAGGCACTTCGGAAGAAAGGCTTGGCGATCTACTTTTGAAAAATTAGCCGTTGAACTGACACACTTGTGTGTCACTACTACTCTGACACACATGGGGCGAGGGGTCACCATGAGTCAGATCAGCTTGATAGCAATCAAATGATTTTTTTATTCATTCTGCCAGTGTTTGTCTTTTAATTGGTATCTTAGGCTGAGTTCTCTAGAGAAGCAAAACCAGTGAGATATATATATGTATGTATTTATATATAAATAGATTTATATCAAGGAAATGGTTCCCGAGGCTGTAGAGGCTGGTAAGTCTCAAGTCCATGGGTCAGGCTGGTGGCTTCTCCTGACTCACATAGATGCAGGGACTGCAGAACTCAAGATCTGCAGGTCATACAACAGGTCTGTGGCTCACAGGCTGCAAAGGCTGACAAATCTCAAGATCGGCAGGTAAGCTGGCAGGCCGCGGCTCACAGACTGCGGAGGCTGATGAATCCCAAAATTGGAAGGTAAGCTGAGAGTTCAAGTCCCAAAAACTTGAGATCAGATGAAGAGGAGACAGCTGCAGGATTCAGAGTGAGCAAAAGCTCAAGAGCCTTGCCAGAAAGTCCACCTATATTGGATGCAGTCCACACCCCTGAGGAAACTCCCTTACATCTGATTGGCTACTCACAGCAGATCCCATCATGGAGGTAATCACATTATATCACATCTCATCATGGAAGTGATTGCATCGTTTTACGACTGCTAAACTACATCATAACTGCCAAAGCACTGAGAATCATGGTCCAACAAAGTTGACACACAACTTTAATGATCCCAATTGTGAATTTAATCTATTTATATTTAAAGCGATTAATGATAAGGAAGGACTTATATCTTCTACTTTGTAATAGTAGGTGATATACGTATTTTGTTTCTCATTTTCTTCACTACTGTCCACTTTTGTGTTTGAATGATTTTTTTTCAAGTGTACAATTTTGATCCTCTCCTTGTTTCCTTTCCTTATATTTTTTAACTTCTTAGTGGTGAGCATGAGGATTACAATTAATATCTTATATTTATAACAATCTTCTTTTAATTAATACAAATTTAGCTTCAACAGTATAGAAAATTCTGCTTTTATTCAGCTCAGTTACCTCCCCTACTTACGTTGCTGATACAAAAATTGCATCTTTATACATTGTGTGTCCATTAAGAGAGATGTGTAAGTATTTTTATGCATTCGTGCTTTAAATCATATATGAAAAAAAGAGAGGCGTGATATAAAAATATTACTGACTTTGTTTTATCTAAGTAGTTACCTTTACGGAGTCTTTGTTTCTTTTTATGGCTTCCAGTTACTGTCTAGTGTCCTTCCATGCCAGCCAGGATGATTCCCTGTAGCATTTCTCATAAGGCAGTTCTGCTGCTAACATACTCCCTCAGGTTTTGTGTATCTGGGCATGTCTTAATTTCGCCTTCATTTTTGAAAGATAATTTTGCTAGATATTGACATCTTGGTTCATAGTTTTGTTTCTGTATTTTTTTTCCAGTATCTTAAATACATCATCCCACTATTTTCTCATCTCAATGGTGTCTGATGAAAAATCAACAGTTAAACTTGTTGAGACTCTCTTCTTGTACATTAGGGGTCACTTATCTCTTGCTACTTTCAAGTTTCTGTCTTCGTCTTTTGACATTTTGATTATGTCTCTCTGTGGATATCTATGTATTTATTGTCATTTGAGTTTATTGAGCTTCTTGGATATCTAGATGACATTTGGGAAACTTCCAGTCATTACGTTTTCAAATATTCTTTCTGTCCTTTCATCTTTCTTTCCTTTCTGGGACTCCTTAATGAGTATATTGGTATGCTTGATGTTGTCCCGCAGGTCCCTTAGGCTCTGTTCATTCTCTTCATTCTTTTTCCTTTATGCTCCTCAGTTAGAACAATTTCAGTTGTGCTTTTTCAAGTTTACATTTTCCTGCTTTCTTGCTCAAATCTGCTGTTGAGCTCCTCTAATGAAAATTTTATTTCAGCTATTCTACTTTTCAGCTCTATAATTTCTATTTGGTTCTTTTGTATAATATTTCTTTATTAATATTTTCTACTGGTTCATACATTCTTCTTTTGGTTTCCTTTTTTTTTTTGTCTATGGTTTCTTGAGCTCTTTGAGGAAATTTAAGACAATTGGTTTAAAATCTTTGTCTAGTAATCCCAGTATCTGTGTTTCCTTAGGGATGCTTTCTGTTCATTCTCTTCTTTCTTTCTTCTTAACAAATGAACCATCCTTTTCTTTTTCCTTTTATGACTTAAAATAGTGTGTTGAAAACTGGATATCTTAAATATTATAATGTAACTCTGGAAATCAGATTCCCTCCAGTCATTAGGGTTTGCTTTTTTTTTTTTTAATTGTTGAGGGCCAGTCATCCATTTGCTTAGTGATGTTTCCAAACTATTTCTGCAAAGATTGTATGTCTTCTCATGTGTGGACACTGAAGTTCTGTTCTGTTATGACAGCAGTCAGTTCATGACCTGACAGTGATTTCTTTAAATACTTGTAGCCAAAAAGAAAAAGTAACATTATCCCAGTCTTTGCAGATTGGCTCTGAACTGGGGTGTTCTTTCAGTGCTAAGCAAGAGCGCCTAAAACTCTGCCTTAGCCTTCACTTCCTGCCCCCGTGGAGCCCAAAGATCAGCCAGAGGTGCAAGCCTAAAGCTTTGTCAGGATCTTTATGAGCATGTCTTCATCCTTAGGCAAGAATATTGCACTCCAGATTCCTCAGTATATGTGGTAGCCCTTCAAAGCCCTTAAACCACCAACCATTGTCCTCTCAGCCCCCTTTTTTCCAAGCTTTTGGATGTCTCTGCTGTTTTCTCTGTCCTTCATCCTTTGACCCTGGAGGTAGGACCAATTCTTATACCTTTGTACTGCTCAGTTTCCATCACATCATACCTTTTTTCTTATGTGCTGTTGAGTCAGTTCTGACTCATAGTGACTATAGGATGGAGTAGAACTTCTCCAAAGGGTTTCTAAGGCTGTAATCTTTATGGAAGGAAACTGTCATATCTTTCTCCTGTGGAATAGTTGGTGGATCAAATCAAAAGATTTAACAGCTGAGTGCTTAACCACTGCACTACTGGGGCTCCTTTTGACATCATGCATCATAATAGATTTTTAACACACCCCTCAGAAACATAGAAGTCCATAAATTGTCAAGGATACAGAAGATTTAACATGTATAAAAATACCAAATTGATATATGTGTATGTGTGTGCATTATCTAACCACTAAAGAATATACATTCATCTCATGCATATACATAGTGTTTATAAAAATTAACTGTATACTGTGTTATAAAGCAAGTCTCAACAAATTTCAAGAGTCTGCAATAATATAGAGGATACTGTGTAAGTACAGCATAATTAAAAAAAAAATCTTAGAAAAAGAAAATACAAAATCTCCATGTGCTTGGATATTTTAAAATACTAGGCGTTAGAAAAGACATCATAATGAAAATTAGAATATATTTTGAAGTGAACAATTATGAACATAGTGCATATAAAAATTGGTGCAGTACAGACAATATAAAATAGGAAACTTATAGCCTGAAAAATATAATTGGAAAGAACAAATTTTGAAAAATAAGTGAGTTAAACATCCATTCAAAATGTTGGGAAAAAAACAGAAACAAACATTCATAGGAATTTTTGTTTCTATTAATGATTGGATACATGCAAAAGACGATCAACGAAGACTAAAGTTGATTCTTAGAAAATGCTAGTAAAATTGAGAAACTTTAGGCAAGATTGATCAAGTGAAAAAGAATGAAGGTATAAATAACGAATATCAGGAATTAGAAAGAAAATGACTACAGATCTTGCAGAACTTAAAGATAATGTGAGAATGTTATGAACCATATTAGCTAATAAATTTGCAAATTTAGGTAAAGTAGGCAAACGTATCATACCATGTAAGTTAATAACAACGATTCAAGAAGAAACAGGAAGCAAAAGTAATTCCACAATTGTTAATAGAATTGAATTGGAGCTCAAACTATTCTCAAAAAGAAAACTTCATGTCAGATGGCTTTTCCTGCAAATTCTGCCAAATATTCAAGAAATACTTCACAAATTCTTCAATATAAAATGAAATATATACCCAAACTCATTTTATAAAGCTTGTAGAATGAATATTGATACCAAAACCTGACAAGAGCAGCACAAGATGGGAAAATTACAGGCCAATGTCACTGATGAACATAGATGCAAAATATAAAAAGAAATAGGCAAAACAAATCCAGCAATACTCTAAAGAAGAATATATTATGACCAAGTTCGGTCTATCCCAAGAATTCAAGGTTAGTTTAACATTCAAAAATGAATCAGTATAATTTGCCATATGTACAGGAAAAATAAATGTGATTATACTAATAGGTGTAATAAAATAAGTATTTGATAACCTCCAGCATCCACTCATGTTTTTTAAAAGAACATCTAGCATGCCATGAGACCAGAAGAACCAGAAGGTTCCCGGCTACTGTCGCTGAACATTTTGATCAAAGAGTCCATAGAAAAGCCCTGATCAAAAGGGGGAAAATGCAGAACAGAATTTCAAATTCTCATGAACCCTAGACTTTTTGGAGCCATTGAGGGTGAATGAACTCCTGAAACTATTGCCGTGAGATAATCTTTAAACATTACACCAAAAGCATTCCGTTGAATCATCTTAAAACTGAAGTATAAAAAAGGAAACACCATACTGTTGCTGTTGAGTTGATTACGACTCAGAGACCCTGTAGGACAGAATAGCACTGCCCCATAGAGTTTCCAAGGTGTAGGTGGTGGATTCAAACTGCTCTTCTTTTGCTTGGCTACCGTATCACTTAACCACTGTGCCACGAGGGCTCCAGAACATTAGCTACTTAACTAATAAAAATGGTCTACCTTGAGCATATGCTCTTTTAAGAACTGTCTATATGGCATCAGATTGACAACAGCTACTGAAAAGATTAGATAGGAACCTTAAGGAGCAGTGGGTTTATGCTAATGACAGAGGAACTACTCAGAAAAGGAGGGTAAGAATGGTTGCACAACTTGAATGTAACCAGTGTCGTTAAATTGTACAGGTAGAAACTGTTGAGTTGGTGTATGTTTTGCTGCATATATTCTCAACCACAAAAAATACATTTACAGGTAATAATTAACAAAAAATGTCAAGGAGAGCTAAATATTTTGAAAATAAGACAGAGTTGCATGTGAGGGAATGAGTGGGGTGAGCTGTTTTAGATTAATAGTTAGTAAAGGCTTATGGGATCAGGATATTTGAGGAGATAACTGACCTATATCAAAGGAGAGAATAGCTGTATGAAGTTCTGGAGGGAGGATATTGCCAATAAAGGAAAGAGTTGTTTCTGAGGCCCTTAAATAACCAAGTGTTCTGGCATGTTTTGAGGAAGCTCAGGAAATAAGTCATGGCTAGTGTGGAGTGAACCGAGGGAAGACTGTTAGGAAATGAGGTTAGTATGGTGGGCAAGCCCCGCATCATGAAAGACCATGGGAAGGATTTGGGAATTTTTCCTAATTGCCATGAGAAGCCACTGAGGTGATGCTGTTATGTAGACTGTAAGAGGGAAGATCGGTGGCATGGAGTCCAGTTTTAACCAAGAGATGATGGTGGCTGTAAGGTGGAGGTAGTGAGAAGTGGATAGAGTCAGGATTTATTTTAAGGTAGCGCCAAGAGTCCAGAATATGTGTCAATGGATTGGATACAAGATTTGAATAAAGGAGAGAAATCAAGGATGATTTCTAGGTTTTTGTCCTGAACAACCCAGACGATAGTGAGAACATTTGCTGAGATAAGGAAGACTGGGAGGTAGATAAGACACTTGGACGAAGAATTTTATTTGAACCACATTAAGTTTGAGATGCCTAGTAGACATTCAAGGGGAGATGTGAGGTCAGCCATTTGTGAAGGAACAACAGGGCAGAGTATGTAAATGAGGGTATCCTAGGGCTCAGGTGGAATTGACTGCCATGAATTGGCTCAGATAACCTAGATAGTGAGAAGTAATGAATGATGTTACTTAAACAGGGCATGGAAATCAATGAAAAAGGTGTGGGAGTGGCAGGGAGGCTAAGGTAGAGAAGTTTCTCTCTCCCTAAACCTGATTAGCTGGATTTGAAGACATCATAAGTTCCTGTACGAGAAATATCCAGCAAATTACCAGTTGATTTAATAAATTGATAACAAAGTCTACCTTTCAGCCAAAGATTGAAAAACAAACAAACCAATTGCCATCCAGTGAATTCTGACTCTTAGCAACCCTCTAGGACGGAGTAGAACTACCCCATACGGTTTCTAAGGAGCAGCTGTTGGATTCAAACAGCAGACCTTTTGGTTAGCAGCTGAGCTCTTAACCACTGCACCACCAGGCTCAAACCAAGAATAACACACATGAGGAACTTACTCCTTAGTTCAATCAAGTATGTAGAAATTCAAATTTGTGATTTTGGAGATTCCCCCTCTTTTTTTTCAAAGTGGGGGGCATTGAGATGGAGGATTTTCCTATGCCCACCATCCTAAGGGATTTAATTAACCCATAGTTGAGACATTGTACACATCTCAAGAAATTATTACCTTTGAGAAACTTGAGGGTGAGTAGGCATATCACCTGGCTCCTCTTAAACTCCTTTTAAAAACCTGACTTGAAGACTCACCTGCCTTTTTGAATAAGTGCCAGCTTGAATAGGCAGGGTTCAGGGAATTGCCAACCAAAGGTATGGTTTCTCCAGAGACCTCCAAGGGGTGTAAAAGAAGAGTGGAGCCAGACCCCGTGCTTGGGACACACCCTTGGTAGGAAATATTTGAGTGTGTGTGTGGTGAGGGGAGCACTCGGTGTGGGAGAGTGGGGTGGGTGGGTAATAGGGAAATGCCTGTTTTTTTTGTTTTTTTTCTGGTTTTAAGAAACAGTTTTTTACTTTTTTTTTTTTTAATTACAACGAACAGTTCAGTGGAGACATGTTCCTTATCTGCACGGGCTAGTGGAATTGCTGATAGCTGAGAATGTAGCCTGCTCCCCAAGTGCGAGTTGGCATTTTGGAGAGAAATCTTGATGTTTGGAGCACTGACTGGCCCTGCCTTTTCTAAATAATTAAGGGTGGTGGGGTGGTGGTAAGAGAAAGAGGATGGTCTATGAACACTGACCCTGGAAAATTAACTCCCAAGTGTGTGGGTTGTGGATAACAGGAAAAGAACATCACCCGCAAATGACAGCAGCGCCTTTATTTATTTATTTATGTTTCTTTTTAGTTCTGAGTTGTTTTTAAGCCACAAATTAATGGGGCCACCATGAGTTTTCAGAGAATGAGTTTTACAAAAATCTAAGTGTTTTAAATATTGCAAGGATTTACTTATATATGCTGTATATGAGAAAAGTCCTTACAGTTACAGGGAGGAGAAAGAAAGTATATTCAGGAATTAAATTTTCACAGTTCTCTGAATTCTTATATTTCTCTTGTTGTCCATTTTTCTTTTTTTGTCCTTCATCCACCTCTTCCACCTTTACCCACTGTCTTCATCATCTAGTGCTGCCATAACAGAAATACCATGAGTGGATGGCTTTAACCAAGAGAAATTTAATACCTCACATTAAAGTAGGCGAATAGTCCAAGGCATCAGCTCTAAGGGAAAGTTTTCTCTCTCTTTCGGCTCTGGAAGAAGGTCCTTGTCCTTAGCCTTCCCATGGTCAAGGAGCTTCTCAGGTGCAGGGACCCTGGGTCCAGAGGACATGCTCTGCTCCTGGTGCTGCTTTCTTGATAGTCTGAGGACCCCAACTCTCCGCTTGCTTCCCTTTCCTTTTACCTCTTGCGAGATAAAAGGTGGTGCAGGCCACACCTCAGGGAAAGGTGACCTGAGTGAGGGTGGTGTTACAATCCCACCCTAATCCTCTTACAGTAAAATTACAATCACAAAATGAAGGACAACTATGCAATAGTGGGAATCATGGCCTAACCAAGTTGAGACACACATTTTTTAGGGTCATAATTTAATCCAAACCAAATCAAACTTGTCACCATCAAGTTGATTCCAACCCATACAGACCCTAGTTGATATTAACTCATAGAGACCCTATAGCATAGAGTAGAACTACCTCATAGAGTTTCCAAAGACTAGTTGGTGGATTCGAACTGCTGACCTTTTGGTTAGCAGCTGAGCTCTTAACCACTATGCCACCAGGCCTCCTCTTGATACACAGTCCACTCTAATACACCACTGTGTTAGAAAAAGGTTTTGCTATTCTGAAATAAGAACTTTTTACTATACTTTTGTGTTCGTGGTTGCTTTTGATATGTCTTTAAGCACTGAACAGTTAACTCATACCCATTAAAAACCCATTGCCACTGAGTCTATTCCAACTCATAGCGGCCCAATAGGGCAGAGCGGAACTGTGCCATAGACTTTCCAAGGAGCGCCTGGTGGATTTGAACTGATGACCTTTTGGTTAGCAGCTGTAGCTCTTAAACAGTACACCACCAGTGTGGGAGGGGTTTAATTGATAACATGATGTCTGGGCTCCAAGGGAGATGGAATGGATGTGCAGGAGAAGGGCATGCAGAGTCAGCCTGTATAGTCCCCTGAACTCTGTTCAAGATCATAACACACCTCAGTAATCACTTGAATCTAAACATACAACTTTAACAGTTGATGTAAATGACTTTACACATGAATTTTGGAACGCAACTATTTCTCGATGGAAGTTTCTTCAACTAAGCTGTTTGTATTCCCTTAATAATTATGAAAGCTAACATTTATTGTGTTCATTCTGTGTGTAAGGCCTTTTTCTAAGTGCCTTGTGTGTTTTATTTAACCTGCGTAACAACCTTTTGAATAAGACCCATTTTAGAAATGGGAAACTGAGGCAGTGAGAGGTAAAGTAACGTGCCCAGATCAACCAGCTGATAGATTGAGTTAGGATTTAAACCCAGGCAGTTTGTTTCAGAATTTGCTTATGTAATCACTGTACATGACAGCAGTGAGCCCTAGTGGCTGTGTGGCTAAAGAACTTGGCTGCTAACTGAAAGGTCAGTGGTTCGAACCCACCAGCCTCTCTGCAGGAGACAGATGTGGCAGCTTGCTTCAGTGAAGACTTACAGCCTTGGAAACCCTATGTGGCAGTTTTACTCTGTCCTTTGGGGTCACTATGAGTTAGAATCGACTTGATGACAGTGGGTTTTGGCACATAATACTAATGTGCAGTGTATTCTGTATGCCGTGTATATGTTCAGAAGCTAATTTTCCCAACATTTATGCCATATATAGATTACCAATCCAGTTGCCGTTGAGGAGATTTTCACTCATGACGACCCCGTGAGTTTTCAGAGTAGGACTGCCCTCCATACGGTTTTCAATAGCTGTGACCATTTGGAGGTAGATTGCCAGGCCTTTCTTCCAAGGCAACTGAGTGGATTTAAACTGCCAACCTTTCAGTTAGTAGCTGAGCACTTAACTCTTTGTGCCACCTAATACATATATATACTAGGAGGTTTTCCTCCTTATTTGTACTTTAATGTTTTGTAGCCTCTTATGAATACTTGTTCCTGGCAGTGAACTAGATGCTAAAGAACAGAATAGGCACATGTAACCCTCTCTCACCTTCTCCCTCCCCTCTTGCACAGAGATGAAATGAAAAGGAATTAATGAGGACAGATTATTGGATTAGGGCCCACACTCAGGGCTCTAACAGCATGGGGAGTTTCTCCTGTCACTTCAGTTCTTGTTCAGGAATTGGCACCTGCTTTTTGTGAATCACAAAGACCAGTGCTTTATATCAAGCCATTTAGATTTGGGGTATGGAGCAGTGACTTAAAAAAATTAAATTTTATTTTCAGAGATTTTTTCTATTAATTGTTTACATTTATTTTAATTGTATATTCTGAAACCGCTACAAAAAGGCATGAAATAATTGTTTAAATTTTAATTCGTATGGGTCAAAATGTATGTTAAACTACCTATCGTCGCCTTCACAGTCGTTGTTATGTTTGAGCCGATTGTTGTGGCCACTTGTTACCAAGTATGACTTTCTTCTCCAGGGACCGATCTCTCCTGACAACATGTCCAAAATATGTGAGATGAAGCCTCGCCATTCTTGCTTCTAAGGAATATTCTGGCTGTACTTCTTTCAAGACAGATTTGTTCATTCTTTTGGCAGTCCGTGGTATATTCAATATTCTTTGCAAATACCGTAATTCAGTGCCTTCAATTTTTCTTTAGTCTTCCTTATTCATTGCCCACCTTTCGTGTGCGTATGAGGTGACCGAAAACACCATGGCTTGAGTCAGGGGCACATTAGTTTTCAAGGTGACATCTGTGCGTTTGAACACTTTAAAGAGGTCTCTGGCAGCAGATTTGCCCAATGCAACGTGTCATTTGATTTCTTGACTGCTGCTTCCATGGGTGTTTATTGTGGATCCAAGTAAAATGAAGCCCTTAGTGATGTCAACATTTTCTCCGTTGTCCTGATGTTGCTTATTGGTCCTGTTGTTAGGCTGTTGGTCTGTAGTCTTTGATTTTCTTCAGTAAATGCTTTAAGGCCTCTTCACTTTCAACAAGCGAGATTGTATCATCTGCATATCTCAGGTTATTAATGAGTCTTCCTCCAATCCTGACGCCTTATTCTTCTTCAGACAGTCCAGCTTCTCGGATTATTTGCTCAGCATACAGGTCGAATAGGTATGGTGAAAGGATACAATGGAGATGCACACCTTTCTTGACTTTAAACCATGCAGTATTCCTTGTTCTGTTTAGATGACTGCCTCTTTTTCTGTGTACACGTTTCTCCTGAGAACAATTAAGTGTCCTGGAAATCTCATTCTTCCCCATGTTATCCATAATTTGTTATGAGCTGGAGTAGGTCTCAGAAATAATGTGCCATTTCTTCCAGTTGGTCCTGCACGGCTGCCTGCTTCCCTAGGTGGTAGCAAGTAAGGCCTGTCTCAGAAACACTCCCCTCCTCACTAAGCATGATTCTTCACACTGCTCCATCTTCTTTCCCGTGTGTGTTTCCTGCCCTCCTCAGTGGCTGGGGAAAATGATAGTAGTCCACTATGAGATTTATTCTTTTATTATACTTTATTTTATCATTTGTTTTTATAACATAGTTCCGTTAAAATCAAGGGTAATAAAAATGTTTGTGTGATGGAAGTGGATAATCCCACCCATTGTGTCCATCTAAAGTTTCATGAGAAAACTGTGCCCACAACAGAGGGCTCCCACTCCTCTGGCTCACTGTATTTTCTCCTTGTTTATTTGCTCTTCCCTCTTTCCTGATGCATGCATGGGACCACTGAGCTTCAGGACTCCACAATTCTGCTTTTCATACCAGTGTTACTGTAATCTTGGGTTCATGGGCTGCCTTGCCACAGATTTACTCATTCTGTTTCTGTTGATTATTTCATTACTTAAAAATCTCTCATGAATTTTTCCAGAAGTACATTCTATTCCTCAAAAACTTGGAAGCAATGGGAAAGTATGCAATAAATAACAAGAAAACATACGTAATGCATAGAATAAATTACTAACGTTCCGATATGTCTGTTATCTTACTTACATTGGCATGTATGTGTGTTAGAGTCTCTGGTTGGTGCAAATGGTTAATATCTTGAGCTGCTGACAGAAAGTTGGAGTTCAGGTCCACCCAGAATTGCTATGAAAGAGAGGTCTGGCAGTCTACTTCCGAAAACTCAGCCATTGAAACCCCTATGGAGTACAGTTCTACTCTGGCACGCTGGTGTCATCATGAATCAGAACTGACTCAATGGCAACTGGTTTTATGTGTGTATTAGCACACACATTTATGTATATTAACACGGATATTATATCCTGATATTTTCATTCATCATTAGTCTTTTCTCATGATAATTTTTTTTGTTTTTTTTAATGAGAGCATTAAATTACTTTATAATATTCTGTGTGCATGTAGTATATTTTTTTTAACAATTTGAACTATAGTTGCAATAATAAATGTGCATGTTTCTAGTAATCTTCAACGTATACTTACATCTTTTTAACATACATCTCTGCCATTAAATCTCTTTGTTTAATTATTGTTTAACACTCTTTACGCCTAAGAGATGGTCTCAGAAGCAGCCCTGATCAGTTTTTCTCCCTCTTACTCATGAAGCTCCTTAATGTATCCCAAGGTATCAACTACGAAGGATTTTACGTACTTATCGTTTATTTTTCATTCAGTCAGTATATTCCATGGGCCAGAAGTAGTCTATGTTATGCAGATACAGTGGTGAAAGGTACACACTGCCCCTGTCCTCATGAAGGGGACAACCCAGTGCAGGTGGGAGGGGCACTGGGGAAATGCAGCTGAGAGCAAGGACAGACAACCCTCCAGGAACCACACTGGACTTCAGAGAGGCTTGTTGGCTGCTGTTCACCTGGCAGGCTTCTAGATACCCGAGTACCCTTGGGCTTGGTGCCTGTTCCTCTCTCTATTGACACCCTCTCTCTAGGATGCCTCAGTGAGTTTACTGCTGTCTATTTGTAGCTAAGGACGTGAGGTTTATACCTCCATCCATTCAAACTCCTCCTGGGTCCAGACTCATATATTCAAATGTGAGCCTAGCTCTCTGTATTGACCTCTTTAGGCATTATAATGATACATTCCTCATATGGCCATCATGAAAAGCAAACATGAAAGAAAAAGCACAGGAGTGCCTGGCACCAGTGTAGGTACTCAATGAACATTAGCTGTTGGTATTATCCTTGACATCCCCATGTGGGGTGAAGTTTTATTACCTGACATCTCCATGTGAATATCTAACACCTGTACCATGTTATCTAGGCTATGAAACAATTCTTGGTTCCAACCACCATTCTTTTCTTATCCATGAATTTCTCAAGGCTTTGGTGATGGGATTGTGTGTTTTTCCACACAATGGACTTGATTAGGAATGGTTGGCCAGGTCCTACACAATAAATTGCTCTAGCATTCCTTTGGGTGACCATTGAGACAAGTTTCAGCCAACGAATGTAGCAAAGAATTGGAACCACTCTCAGCTGTTCATGCGAGTACTCTCAATCCAGAATATCTGGTAAGTCGACTGTTAGGGATTGAATTGTGTCCCTCCAAAATGTCTGTGGAAATCCTAACCCCTGTACCTGTAAATCTGACCTTGTTAGGAAAGAGGGGGCCTGCTTTTATTATGTGAATGAGGTCATACCAATGTAGGGTGGGTCCTAAGCCTAACTCTTCTTAGTTATAAAAGGAGCAGAATACACACAGACTCAAACAGGTGAAAAGGAAGACAGACAAAGAAGACAGATGCTTCTAGAAGGCCAGGAACACAAATGATTGCTGGCATCTACTAGAAGCTGAGGTAGACAAGGAAGGACCTCCCACTACAGCCATGCCCTGAATTCGAACGACCACCTGCTAAACTGTGAGAAAATAAATTTCTGTTCTTTAAAGCCATCCAGTTGTGTTATTTTTTGTTATGGAGGGACTAGGTAACTAACACACATAAGACCCGTTCTTATAAGTTCAGCCCAGTGCAGAATAATTTTCTTCCCTCCTTGGTCTAGACCACCCGAACCTGCTCTTTCCCTATCAGTGTCCTTTGCTTTCACCTAAGAGCTATGACAGAGTCAGCTTGATGCTGATGCATTGAAATTTCAATTTATTTTTTATTTATGATTACTATTAATTCCGGTATTTTCTACAGTTTTCAATGGAGACAGTCCTATAATCTATGAATAGCAGTTATACTTTTTCTCTTTTTGTACTAGCTTACACTTCCGGTGTTCAATGTTTAATAAAAGTAATGATAGAAGCACCCTTATTTTATTGTTTATTAATTTTAAAGAGAATGTCCCACACGTCACCATGAACTATCATGCTAGTTGTAGTTTTCCACGTTCGGGAACTCCTTTTCTGTTCCATATTTGCTCCTAGTCCTTATCTCTCCATGTGATTGGATTTTATCAACCTGCTTTGCCCCCATCTCTTGAGGTGAGCATATGTCTTCTCTTCTTTCACCTATGCATGTGGTGAATGAAATTACTAAATCTTTAACGTTCACTCAAATTTGTATGCCTACATGATCATGGCATGTTACGTGGTTTATACTTTGCTGGATTTCCTTTGCTGGCATCTTACGTAGAGTTTTGCATCTCAGTTACTGAGTGTGCTTGTCCTCTAACTCTTCTTCTACCATCCTTCTCTAATTTGTTATCATTTTTAAACTAGCCTTAAGGATCAAGTTAGGGGAGTATCTCATGGTTTTCTAATCTCTGTTGACTATGTACAAGATTAAAATGACTGTTTCTTGCATGTTTGCTGGAACCTGACTGGAAACGATCTAGGTCTGCCGTTTTCTTTTTAGGGAGATCTTGAACTACTGACCCATTTTATTTAGTGGTTAAAGGCATCTTCTGGTGCTAATTTACTTAGAAAAAATTCTGATGCATGTTCTAGGTTGCTCGAATCTCATCTTCAAATATTGATTATCAGGGCTTGTAGCCTCATGCAAGGCAATTCATCAATCCCAGATTTCCCCAAAGTCAGGCTCTGCAACTCTTCCCGGTACCAAATTCCCTCATTTAAGACTTATTTGCAAAGAGACAACAGTATGCTATCTACGCGGTTGTTTATCCGCAACTTTCTTGAGTCCATAATGTGAGGATACAGTCTTCTAATACTTTTTTTGTAATTGTTCTCTTTCTTATTTTTTTTTTTTGCTTTTTTCACTGCCAATAACCTCCCCGCCCCGTCTAGTAGTTTTAAAGTTGTGCGTTTCAGGTTCAAGTCTGTAATCCAACTGAGCTTCTGTGTGTGCTGCATGTGTACATCAAAAGAACACGCTTCTAGAAGCAGAAAGCAGGCAGTGCGACTGTTGGGTGGTTGGCGGGGGAGGGGGAGGGGAGCTGCTGCTCAGAGAGGGCTCCCAAGGGAGGCACGAGATGCCGGGCTGCCCACTGCAAGCCCACAGGCTCCAAGGAGGAGGAACCTGAGTGCGCCATGAGCCTTTTGAGACAGGCCCAAGCCCACCCAGCCGGGTGCTAACCTCGCATCCGCCAGGCTTGCAGGTTCCACCAGGACTAGGGAAGCCTAAGGCCAAGGAGGGCAAGGTCTAGGGTCTGGACCTGAGAACTGGTTCTGCCACTTGTGATCGCAGCGCTTATGCTGGAAAGGAGGGCAGAAAGCATATCGCAACGTGTGTCCGGACGATGACCCAGAACGGGGGAGTTGTGGTCACCCACGGACTCTGGGTCTGCATATGGAGGCCCCCAGGGTGCAATTCCAGGAGCAGAAGGCAAAGCCACAGAGGCCAAAGTGCACCTCGCCGATGCTTCCCAGGGGCATTGCCCCAAATATGGGGAGCAGTCCCTCCTCTGGGCTAGGGACTTTGTTTCCTCCATTGTCATCCCTGACTGTGAGCAGACTCTAGTCTATGCAGACTAATGAGGAGTTATCAAAATGAGCTCCAAACTCCAGATTTGAGTTAAGGATCATAAATTAACACAGAGAAATACGACTTTAGCAATATGTGACTGTTTGAAGCCCAAGTTGCCTTAAAACACGGAATTTCAGTCTTTCAGCTCCTCTGCTAATCTAGTGACTAAGAACAGGATCTCACTGGAGCTCAAAGATGTGGGGCACTGGGAATACTCTGGGTCTGTCTGCTCACGGCTGATTGCCTGATCCCAGTTTTATTATACAGCTTAAATACAGACCAGAAGAGGAGTTTGGGGCTTGACACCTGACGTCTTAACACCAGTTCCTGTTTCTTGAGGAAGGAAGAGGTAAAATAAATCAGCGTTTACTGTGTCCTTCTCCATCCCCGGAAGTCTTCATGAAGACCCTCTCAGGTAAGGATTGACAGGGAGTGGCTTGGTTTACTATTTGACTTTGTCCTTCAGTCACTTTGTTTATGTCCTGCATGTAAACTATTATGCATTGACAGAAGCATTCTAATTCTTATGCAGAAGGACTAGACCTGCTGCAGAATGACTATATTGTGCCTCCCTTGGGCACCCCTGTCTGCGCAGCACCCCCCACCCCCAACTGCCCAACCGCCTCTCTCCTGGCATTCTGCTTCTAGAAGCATGTTCTTTTGATGCAGAGATGCAGCACACACAGAATCCCAGCTGGATTACAGACTTGAACCTGAAGACCTTATGCAGAATGACTATTTATGAACCCCTAAGCTTTTTTTTTTTTAAGCTTAGTACTAAAGCAGGTACTTACTCCTCAGAGAAGGCCCTGGGGGAGGTTGATACATGCATTCCCCAGTGCTCCTGCTGCTCTAGAAGTGCCTGAAATGCCTCTCTGGGAAAGGCCTTCAGATTAGGCTCATGGCCCACGTGGGAATTCAGGCCTATTTTTCTGTTAGAACATCTCATTTCGCTCTGAAAATTTTATTATCCAGTTTATTCACCAGACATGAGTACAGACATCTCATATTTTCAAAATAATCCCATTCTCTAATACTAATTTGCCACCAAGAGTATATTCCAAAGTGTTTCCAATAGGCTAGCAAGTCTATCCAAAGAGGGGAGTCCTGCGCCATGTTGTGCAGTGACAGCAGGGTTGGCGTAATATGTTTACCCAGATACCTACCACTTTTTAAAAAATTTTTATTGTGCTTTATTTGAAACTTTACAAAGCAAATTACTTTCTTGTTCAGCCATTTATACACAATTGGTTTGTGACATTGGTGGCAATATTCATGATGTGTCAATATTCTCTTCTATGCTCCAGTTCCCCGTTCCCATCCGCCATGATTCCTGTTCCATCCTGCCCTCTTTTCTGTGCTTTTGGGCAGGTTTTGCACCTTTGGTCTCATACACACGATTGAACTAAGAAACACTTTCTTCACGTGTGTTATTGTTTGTTTTATAGACCTGTCTAATCTTTGGCTGAACGGCAAACTTCAGAAGGTACTTTCGACTTTGTTGCTTTCCATAATTCCTGAAATTCCAAGTCTACCACCTGAAGAACTTCCTTAGTGTTTCATTTAGAACAAGTCTGGTGGCGATGAATTCTCTTAAGCGTCCTTCACCTGAGAATGTCAATATTTTTCCTTTACTCATGAAGGAAATAACAGCCTATAGAACACTGGGTTAATGTTTCTTTTCTTTCAGTGTTGAAAAAATGTTGTTTTCACAGCCTTTTGGCCTCCATGGCTTCTGATGATGAATACAGAGTCATTCCAATGGTTTCTCCTGTGTGAAATGAGTTGTTTTCTCTCTAGCTTCTTTGAAGATATTTTCTTGGTCCTTGTTATTCCACAATTGACAGTGAGGCATTTGGGTGTAAAATTATGTGAGTTTAACTTGTTGGAGTTTGCATAGCTTCTTGAATCTGTAAGTTTATGTCTTTCAACAAATTGGGAAAGTGTTGAGCCAGTATTTCTTCAGATATTTTTTTCTACACTATATATTTTCTCTACACCTTATGGAATTCCAATAAATAAATGTTAGGTATTTTTGGATTTTTTTGAGGCTCTGTTCATTTTTTTTTCAATATTTGTCCTCTGTTTTCAGATTGGATATTTTCAATTGAACTATTTTCATCTCATTGATCCTTTTGTCTGTCAACAGCATTCCGCTGGTCAAGTGAATTTTTTATCTCTATTTTTCCTGTCTAAAATTTTCATTTGTGAATGGTTTCTATGTATTTTTCTATTTTTCTAAGGTGTGACTGTTACTTCTTTGAGCATGGTTAAAGTAGCTTTTTAAAGTTTTTGTCTATGATTCTAAGACTATGTCTTACTTCAATCTTACAGAAAATGTTGATGTTGTTTGTTTTAGCAATCACTTGACCCAGTTATGTTCAGGCTGCATGTTCTTTCCCAACTTCTGGATGCTGTGGCTCAGATGTCAGTTCAGATTTTGAAGACTTTGCAATGATATTTGGATGTAATCTATGGGAGTGTCACTCAGTCTGGGACCTTGTTGGTGTTCTAACCCATAATGCAGTTCTCAAAGGATTGATCTACTTCTTGGGGTCAGAGGAAAGCATATGCAACTATGGGAGTGGAGGGGGGTATGAAAAACAACTTTATGGTATCCCTCTCTTGAGCCACCTGGTCTCTGTCTCTCTGAGGCTCTCTGATGTCTGAGCAGCTACCTTCCTGGTCCACTGGCAAGAATGTTGGGCTTTAATCTCTTCATTCTGCCGTGCAATTAAGTGACTGGGTCTGCCTATGAGGCCAAATAACGGTAAGATGGAGAAAATGTAACAGAGATTCCTCTATATTATTTCGTCCTTATATACTTAGGTCAGAGAGAAGGCACACTGTTTCTGGTGATACTTCCAAATGGGTATGGAGAAAAAGGCATTAACAGGTCGATAGCTGCATACTAGGTGTTATGGATTAAACTCTGTCTTCCCAAAATGTATATATCAGCTTGACTAGGCCATGCTTCCCAGTATTGTGCGATTATCCACCATTTTGTCAGCTGATGTGATTTTCCAATGTATTGTAAATCCTACCTCTATGATGTTAATGAGCGAAAATTTGAAGCAGTTATGTTAAGGAGGCCGGGCTCAATCTACAAGATTAAGTTGTGTTTTAAGTCAGTCTCTTTTGAGATATAAAAGAGAAAAGAGCAGAGAGACGGGGGACCTCAGTACCACCAAGAAAGAAGTGTCAGGAGCAGTGCATCCTTTGGACCTAGGATCCCTGTGCTGAGAACCTTCTTGTCCAGGGGAAGACTGGTGACAAAGACCTTCCCCTAGGAGTGACAGAGAGAAAAAGTCTTCCCCTGGAATTGGCACCCTGAATTTGGACTTATAAAGCCTCCTGGACTGTGAGGGAATAATTTTCTTTGTTAAAGTCATCCGTTTGTGGTATTTCTGTTACAGGAGCACTAGATAGCTAAGACACTAGGTACCAGGAGATGTACATTTCCCAGCTCTTTCACTCCCAGGGACACTATGACTAAGTAGCCATTGCCATAAATCCATGTGAGCAGACTATTCTGATTACTGCTTTGACTCTACTGTCTGTTATGGTAACCACACCCACCTTGTCTTTGTTCATTGAGTGCCACCACTTGGCTGTTACCACCATGGGGTCCAGTCAACTGCATTGTAGTTAGGTGTCTTAATTCAGTTAGGGCAGTTCTCACTGTGGACTCTTACTTACATAAAATAGCAACCACAGAAGTCTTCAATAATGCTGGGGCTTGCTGCACAAATTTGTACCTCACTGCTATGGTAAAAAGAGAGCCCTCTGGGCACTCCGTGTGTGGGTCTGTGGGTCCAGCCTAATAAATCCATTCTAACCTGCCAGTTTCCCTCAGCCTTTGGTTACCTTCTCCTACAGTATACAATGGCAGATCTGCCATTTCCACTTGATTTATTGTAGGCCACCACTTAATCCATGCTTCAGTAAACCAACCAAATAAACTATGAGATCCTTTTCTAACCTCTGAAGCTGAAACACTGAATGAAGAATCTATGCTTCCTGGGTCTATATCAATAAACTTAGACTAATCCACCTTTATGTTGCTTGCACCGTTATCCCACACCCATAATAGCCATTCCCACACATATTCACCAGGTTTCTGTATATATATATTAGAAAAATCAAGTAGTTCTTTTGGAGTTTAGCATACCTTCTCCTGGGTCACACTTCATAGTTCACCTTTTGGGGCTTGTTGGGACTGAAGTCTAGGTATAGGTCTAGAAGCAAAAATGGGCAGTGGCAGTGGGATGTTCAGCCGTGTCTTATAAGACATCTGCCTAAGGTGATGCCCCAGGCAATGCCCCAGATACCACCCCAGGAGATAACTCAAACAAGACACTTCAGGCACAGCTGGGGTAATCTCATCAGATGGAGGTGGAAGGGATAATTGTTTTACTGGGAAGGGTGCCTTAGCGGCAGAGTTAGAGAATCTCTTCAGATGGGAGTAAGAGGTCTGGTTCTGTTAGGAAGAGCGATTCAATAGAAATTGGAGGTTCATTGTCCCCCGCTTCCTGACTGTCTGCCCATATGTCCTCATCCTGAGTTTCAGGATCCCATTTCTTCCCAATCAGTGCCCTCACTCTAACTTCAGACACCATTTGAGGCTGGATATTCAACTAGCGCTTTAATTCAGTCACTCTTATGATAAGAATCTGAGTTTATTTTTGGCAGCATTAGCCTTGTTACTATAAGAAATATGGTTTTCTTTCTGGGCACAAGTGGCAGCTTTCAGATCTTGTATGTGGTGCTTCAGCTTTGAGCCCATTTCTTTCATTCACCAGTGTGGCTAGCAAAAGCAGGACTAACCAAGCAGCTTCCTTATTATTCTTATTCTGACAAAATTATAGAAAAGTATCAAATATGTAATCAGGCAGAGCCTTGTCTCTCACAAATATTTGATCCAGTGGTAGTAGTATTTTGCGTATTTCTATTGTCACCTCCCACCATGGATTAGCAATAGCCTGTTTACTACTGGAGACAGTCATCAGTGCCTTTAAGACTAGCCAGACTTGAGAATCAATTCAGAAAACTCATCCTTAAGATTTGGTTCCTCTAGAACCACAGTAGGTACCAAATGTCTTAGCCTGGGATCTCTAGAGATGCAAAACTAGTGAAGAGAATATATATATATATATATATATATATATATATATATATATGGAAACCCTAGTCGCATAATGGTTAATAGCTATAGCTGCTAACCAAAAGGTTAGCAGTTCGAATCCACCAGGCGCTCCTTGGGAACTCTGTGGGGCAGTTCTACTTTGTCCTGTAGGGTCACTATGAGTTGGAAACGACTCGATGGCAATGGGTATATATATATATACACACACACATACACGCATACATATGTTAGTTGTGGCTGTTAGATGCCATCGATCCTGTGTAAAACAGAATGAAACACCACCTGATCCTGAACCATCCTCACAATCATTGCTATGTTTGAGCCCATTCTTGCAGCCATTGTGTCAGTTCATGTTGTTGAGCGCCTTCCTCTTTTTTTCTGACCCTCAGCTTTTCCAAGCATGATGAGCCTCTCCTGGGACAGGTCCCTCCTGAAAATATGTCCAAGGCACGTGAGACGAAGTCTCGCCATCCTTGCTTCTAAGGTGCATTCTTGGTGTACTTCTTCCAAGATGGTTTTGTTTATTCTTCTGGCAGTCCATGGTATATTCAGTATTCTTTGCCAACACCATATTTTAAATGAATCAGTTCTTCGGTTTTCCGTATTCATTGTCTAACTTGCTCAAGCATGTGAGGTGATAGAAAATATCATGGCTTTGCTCAGGCACACCTTAGTCCTCAAAGTGACATCTTTCTTTCTCAACACTTTAAGGAGGTCTTTTGCAACAGATTTGCCCAATGCAATACATTGTTTGAATTCTTGACTGCTGCTTCTGTGGGCATTGATTATGGATTCAAGTTAAATGAAATGCTTGATGACTTCAGTATTTTCTCTGTTTATCATGGTGTTGCTTACTGGTCCAGTTGTGAGAATTTTTGTTTTCTTTATGTTGAGGTGTAATCCATAGTGAAGGCTGTAGTGGTTGCTCTTCATCAGCAACTGCTTCAAGTCCTCTTTACTTTCAGCAAGCAAGGTCGTATCAGCTGCATATCATAGGTTGTTAGTGAATCTTTCTCCAAAACTAATGCCATGTTCTTGTTCTTCGAGACCAGCTTCTCAGAATGTTTGCTCAGCATACAGATTGAGTAAGTATGGTGAAAGGATACCACCATGACACATAACTTTCTGATTTTAAACCACAGAGTATCACCTTGCCCTACTCAAATGACTGCCTCTTGGTCTACGTAGATATTCCGCATGACTACAGTTAAGTGTTCTGGAATTCCCATTCTTTGCTAAGCTATCCATAATTTGTCATGAGCCACACAGTTGAGTGTGCTTGTATAGGAAACAAAAATAGGTAAACATCTTACTGATATTCTCTACTTTCAGCCAAGATCCATCAGACATCAGAAATGATATCCCACATTCCATGTCTTCCTCTGAATCCAGCTTGAATTTTTGGTAGTTGCCTATCTGTGTACTGCTGCAACTGTTTTTAAATTATATTCAGCAAAATTTTTCTTGCGTGGGATGTTAATGACATTGCTCGATAATTTCCGCATTGCGTTGGACCACCTCTCTTTGAAATGGGTACACATGTAGATCTCTTTCAGTCATTTGGTCAGGTAGCTGTCTTCCAAATATATTGGAATAGTCAAGTGAGCGCCTCCAGCACTGCGTCCCTGTGTTGAAACATCTCATTTGGTACTCCATCAGTTCCTGGAGCCGTGTTTTTTGCCAATGCCTTCAGTGCAGGTTGGAGTTCTTCCTTCAGTACCATCAGCTCTTGATCCAATGCTACCTCCTGAAATGGTTGAATGTCGACCAATTCTTTTTGGTGTATTGAGTCTGTGTATTCCTTCCGTCTTCTTTTGATGTTTCCTGTGTTGTTCGATATTTTCCCCATAGAATCCTTCCTTCAGTATTGCACCTAGAGGCTTGAATATTTCCTTCAGTTCTTTCAGCTTGAGAAATGCCAGGTGTTTTCTTCCCTTTTGGTTTTCTAACTCCAGATCTGTTCACATTATTATTATCATACTTTGTCTTCTCCAGCTTCGCTTTCAGGTATTCTGTTGAGCTCTTTTACTTTATTTTTCCTTCCATTCTCTTTAGCTACTGTACATTCAAGAGCAAGATTCAGAGTCTCTTGTGACATCCTCTTTGGTCTTTTCTTTCTTTCCTGTCTTTCTAATGACTTTTTGTTTTTTTCATATATGATGTCCTTGCTATCATCCCACAACTAATCTGGTCTTCGATCATTAGTGTGCAGTGCATCAAATCTATTCTTGAGATGGTCTCTAAATTCAGGTTTGATATACTCAAGGGCATACTTTGACTCATGGACTTGTTTTAATTTTCTTCAGCTTCTACTTGAACGTGAATATGAGCAACTGATCATCTGTTCTGCGGTCAGCCCCTGGCCTGATTCTGACTCATGATATTGACCTTCTCCATCATCACCTTCCACAAATTTGATTCCTATCTATTCTGCCTGGAATAGTTCATGAGTATAGTCACCATTTATGTTCCTGACGAAAGGTATGTGCAATGAATAAGTCATTGGTCTTGCCAAATTCTATCATGTAAGCTTCATTGTCATTTCTATCATCAATACCTTATTTTCCAACTGCTGATTTGTCTGCTTTGTTTTCAACTTCGCATCCTAATTACGTAATTATCAGTACATCTTGATTGATTAATGCATCACGTTTGATCAGTTTCAAACTGCGGAACTTGGTAAAAACCTTCAACTTCTTCATCTTTCACATTCATGATTTGTGTGTAAATTTGAATAATAGTCTTATTAACTGGTCTTCCTAGTAGGCCTGTGGATATTATCCTATTGTTCGTAGTGTTCTACTTCAGAAAAGATCTTGAAATGTTCTTTTTATCGATGAATATGATGCCGTTCTCTTCAGTATCTCAATCCTGGCATAGTAGAACATATCATTGTCTACTTTAAAATGTCCAAAACCAAGCTATTTCAGCTCACTAATGCCTTGGATTACTGACCTTTATGCATTCCATTTCATTTTTGATGACTTCCAATTTCCCTAGATTCATACTTCCTTCATTCCACATTCTGATTATTAAAGGATATTTGCATCAGTTTCTTCTCATTATGAGTTGTGCCCATCAGGAAACGTCATTAAACTGGGATCTACTTTGAGGAGGTAGCTCTTCCCCACTTGTATTTTGAGTGCCTTCCAACCTAAGGGGTTATCCTCTGTCATTCAGTCAGACAGTGTTCCAGTACTATTCGTAAGATTTCACTGGCCAGTTTTTTTTAGAAATAGATCACTAGGTCCTTTTTCCTAGTCTGTCTAAATCCAGAGCTCCACTCAAACCAGTCTACCATGGGTGAACCTGGTGGTATTTGAAATACCGGTGGCATAGCTTCTAACATCACAGCAACATGCAAGCCACCACAGTACAACAAACTGACAGAAGAGTGGTGGGAGTTAAAAATAAGAAGAACCAAAAAGAGTGCTTCTTCCATGTCTGCTGATTTAGAGGAACCATGAAAAATTGTCAAGTGAAGAGTGATTCAGAGGAAAACATGGGTAGAATGTGACCTAATTTCCATAAAAACAAACAAATGAATGTACTTACATGTGTCCAAGCAAAAAGAAGTGTGTAAAAGGGTACATATGTATCTTTGGACACTGGACACTTTGGGGGAGCAGGTACAATATAATTATGTGGGGATGGCTCTTATTATAACTTCTGTATACAAATCTCTGTTGTTAAATGTGTTATAAGAATGTAACATCTTTTAAAGTTTAATAACATCATACGTGTATGTGTGTGTATTTGAAACATTTTTTTTTTTTGACTATTT
Organism: Loxodonta africana; assembly: GCF_030014295.1. Classification (NCBI taxonomy): domain Eukaryota; kingdom Metazoa; phylum Chordata; class Mammalia; order Proboscidea; family Elephantidae; genus Loxodonta; species Loxodonta africana. The sequence continues at coordinate 134,668 of NW_026975090.1, read as the reverse complement.
TATATATGTGTTTTTTAGTTATCTAGTGTGGCTATAGCAGAGATTCCACAAGTGGATGCCTTTAACAAACAGAAACTTATTCTCTCACAGTTTAAGAAGCAAGAAGTTTGAAGTCAGGACACCAGCTCTAGGAGAAAGCTTTCTCTCTTTGTGGCTCTGGGGGAAAGTCCTTGTCATCCATCTTCCCCTGGCCTAGGAAATTCTCAGTGCGTGGACGCTGGGTCAAAAGGACCTGCTCCACTCCAGGCACTTCTTCCTTGGTGGTATGAGGTCCCTCTCATTTCTGCTCACTTTTCTCTTTGTATCTCAAAAGAGACTGACTCAAGACTCACCCTTATCCTGTAGATTGTGTCCTCCCTCATTAACCTAACTGTCTCTAATCCCGCCTCATTAACATCACAGAGGTTAGAATTTACAACACATAAGTAATCACATCAGATCACAAAATGCAGGACAACCACACAATACTGGGAATCATGGCCTGGCCAGGTTGACACACATTTTGGGGGACACTATTCAATCCATAACAATACAGAAAACACTGTCTTCAATGCCAGATTCAGAGACTTTTATCCATTTGTGAAGGGCAAACACAGAAACTGAACAAAATTCAGACCAGCGAATTATTGCTTGCTCTTGTAACTAATGAATTCTTCTGGTCTCTGTACCTGGAAATGGCCAAAAAGAATTCTGTGAGGATTAATTCAGTTATTGCTAAAACATCTACTGCATTTGCATGTCTACAGGTAAGGAAGAATGCTTGACACTGTCTGTGATTCATTAAGTAACACAGGGACCCTTAGACTATTGTTCTCCTTCTCTGATATGTCACTATCACCTTCTCCCCTTGTTGCTCTCCTGAAAAACCCACACTTGTATATTCTAGGCTTTTATCCAGGATTGAATTTGCAGGAAGTTAAAGATATATCTTTGAAAGATAAAGAAGACTTTGGCCACATTGTCTTTAGACAGTCGAACTTCCCAGCCAACCTCTGTGCAGGATGGGAATTCACAATCCCTCCTACTCAGTACCTCTGAGCAGGACGGGATTTCTGTTTCATTGTCAGGAGAAGGCGGAATTCACCCCTCTTCAGAAAACTTACTTTCCTTTGCCTCAAACTGTCCCTCTCAGGATCTGTCACGGTCACTCTGAGAAATTCACATGGGCAGCCTGTATGGAAGTGCCCATCCTAGAGGCCCTGCCCTCCCTTCCTTGCTCCGTAGGGCTTCCTCTGACACTTGGGGTCGCATCTCCCAGGGAGTACACACCTCTGGCACTTCCAGGGATTCCAGGCCCTGGGATACTGTGGATGGGACTTGGAACTCAATCTGTTTCTTCCCATCCTCACCTTTGGTTATCTGTGTTCTGTCTTCACCAGATTTAGGAGGCCTTGTCTTCTCTTTGCTCGTTTCATCTCAGTCAGGCTTTTCTATTCCAACTCTCTGATCTCAGAACAGATCAGGTTAGACCACAGAAAAGAGAAAGACCAAGCAAACATCACTGATCTGTGCAGAAGCTGCTGGGAAGGGATTCGATTCTCATTGGTTTAGGGTTTTATGCCCACTGCTCACCGGCAGGCAGGTTCCCCCCAGAGTCTGGCTTCTGTCTGCTACCTTGTACTACAAAGAACTCAGTGACCAGCCCACCTTCACAATCACACCTCCCTTAGAGCTATCTTTGCAGAGGCTCTTTCTCAGACTTCCATGTCCCACTGAAATCCTATTTCTCTTTCCTTACAGACATTATGCTCATTCTCAGGGCCCTGAGACCTCATCTGCAGGTAAGTCTTGTCCTCTTCTCTCCTTGGCGGGGGAAGCTTTTGAGTGGGCCTCATGTCTTCGGACAGCTATCCTGGGGCTTCTTCCACCCTGGTGCCGTAGGGCTGCATCTCTCTTTGTACTAGAGGGGGCGTGGAAGGGGCACAAGGCTAAAAGAGGATGGATTTTCCAGGTGAGGTGAGTTTAAGAAGCTTGAATGAACTTCTTCCCTGAAGGGTGCATATTTTGCAGTCCAGACATCCTGCTTCTCTCAGTCTAAGAGTCCTAGCACGTCTTCAGGTGCTTTCTCCTTTGACCCTGAGGCCATGCCTGCAATCTCTGCAGCCAGGCCTCCCACATGTGTAGCAGCACCAGTAGGTGTGGTAGATTCTTCAGCCCCTGTCTCCTCCTCCAGATGCTCCTGGAGGTGCCTGGCTCTTCTTGCCAGGACTCCAGGATGCTGACCAGGGACTCAGTGTTGGTTAAAGGATGTCGGCCAGTGACCACGTGTCCTCATTTCCTTTGAAGGCTTAGGCTAGTTGCCTGGGCAGAAGACAGCCAAGGTCAGCCTGAGCCTAGACACCTAGTGACCTGTGACACTGCAGCGAGTGACAGGTGTTAATTTCCATGCTCAGGTATCCGCAGGTGGCGGATTCAGAGTGGTCGGAGGAGAAGTGTAACTAGAGATCACACACTCATGAGGGCACGGGCCCAAGGTCAGGGAAAATAGCTGAGGTCGTGGAGCTCTAGCGGAGCCAGTCTAGGGCACAGGTCTCCCTCCTGTATGTGGCAAAGAGGCGATCCATGTGCCGCCTTCTGCAGACTCTGGACTTCTGGGGCCCTGGTTGTCCGGATTTCGGCCTTGTCTTCGGAGAAGTGACGTGCATGCAGTGTGCCACCGGGGGCTGTGGCCCAGCAGAAGCAAAATCTTGACAATGGGGGCTTCAGTTGACTTTGCCTGTGCTCTCCTTTGGCTGAGTGACATCGTGTGTTTCCTAGCAGGTGAAGGCATTCGTGGAGAGAGGCGGTTTCCGTGCGTGCAGGCAAAGTGTGTGCTGAGATGAGTCGCTGGAGACTGGGGTGGACTCTTCAGACCCAGGATAGGCCTCTGGCAGGTATATGTCAATGTTTTCTGCCCATGGCACTCACCCGGATATTTGCATACAATGTTATCAGTGGAATTAGTAGTCTCCAGAGAGGCTGCCACATGTCAGCAAGCTTCACCTGGCCAGGTCCGCCCAGGATGTAGCTCCCCAATCAATCACTACTCTCTAGACCTTCCAGATAGACTAGCAGATCTTCTCTGCCCATGGGCAACCAGTAGAGCCAGAGGCCTTCTCTCTTTGCTCTTTCGTCTCTAGGCATTCTATCAGGCATTCCAAGCTGTGAAGTGCCTGGGAGGAGAAGGAAGAGATTTCAGAGAATGAACACATACAGAGAGACAGGCAAGAGACGGTGAGTGGGGATGTCTTGCCTACTGATATCCTCAGGAAAGTGGGAAAATTGGACCCTGGCCTGCTATGACAATGCCCTGAAGCAGTCCGCACCAGGGGCTCCCTTGTGCCTGCATAGCCTTTCCCAGGGTGTGCTCAAATCCTGTGGCCACTAGGTGTCCTGGGTCACAATGGAGGGCCCTGTGTCATCTGCCTGTTGGGCTGGATCTCTGCCATTGGCTGAGTCTTGTCACCAGGCCCATCATAAGCTCTGCCCACTCTTCCTGTGGGGGGACTGTCTCCATGGTGATGGCAAAGAAGCCTGAGTTCCGCCCACCTGGCCTTGACTTCACCTACCTGGCCTGCTGACCCTCACTCAGACCTCTGTGTTGATCAAAATGAATGTCCGCCAGTGGCCAGGTGTCAGCATCTGGGATAAAGGATTGGGGACCTTGCCTGGGGCAGAAGGCAGCCTAGGTCTGTGGGTACCTGGAAGTCTTGTGACTTCTGCCGCTGCTGCCAGTGACAGATGGTGACTCCCACACTCACATATCCCCTGGTGGCAGAAGGATAGTGATGGGCGGAGAAACATGGCTCCGGAGCACACTTTAAATGCGGCACCAGCCAAAGGCCAGGGCAAGGAGTGGACGTCGTGGAGCTTAATTGCAAGCCAGTGAAGGGCCCAAGGATTTCTCCTATATGTGGCAAACAGGTCATCCGTGTCCCCACGTCCATAAACCATTGGACTGCAGTGCCAGACTGCCAGGATTTCGGCCTTGCCATTGGAGCCCGTCCACATACGCTGCGTTGCACCGGAGGCGGGGACATGTAGACAGCAAAAATTTGGAAAATGGCATCATCTCTTCAATTTCCCTAGCATTGGCCTTTTTCAGTGGCATGCTTTGTTTCCTAGTAGGATAAGGCACTGACGGAGAAAGGCAGGAGTATGTGTGTAGGAAAGGTGTGTGCCGAAAGGGTGACGACGTTGAGACCACGTTGGGATCTTTAGTCCCAGGAAAGGCCCCTGGCAGGTGTGGGTCAATGTTCTCTGCTCATCCGAGTTGGCGGGGGAGGTTTTCACCAAACAAAGCAGCAGTGGAATTATTCGTAGCCTGAGAGGTTGCATCTGCCCACAAGCTCCACCTGGCCAGGGTCCGCCCCTACTGTATTGCCCATGTCAATCAACAGAAGCTAAGACCTTCCAGAGAGACTACCTGCTATTGTCTACCCACCGGGAAGCGGTCCAGCCAGAAGCCTCCCCCGTTTCATCTCCAGGCTCTCTGTCAGGCCCCTCATACTTGTGATGTGTCTCAGGGGTAGAAGGAAGAGATTTCTCTGAATGAACACATCCAGAGAGGAGCCATAGATGCTGAGGAAGGGCGCCTTGTCTACTGATATCCTAGCGTAAGTGTAAAAGAGGTACCTGCCTGCTGTCCCAGTGTGTCGAACGTGTCCACATCAGGGGTTGGCTACTGTAAAATTATTCCCTGGTGCCCTCGATTTTGTGGCCAAAGACACGAGGGGCCGTTGTGTGTCCATGGGTACAATGGAGGGCTCTGCGGAACGGGCTGGTTAGGCTGGACTTCTCCTATTGGCTCAGTGTTTGTGACTCGTCCCCGTCAGAAGTTCCGCCCAGCCTTCTGGTGGCTGTCTCCATGAGGATTGGGAAAGAAGCCCTAGGCCCCGCACTCGGCCTTCACCTGGCCTACCTGGCCTCTTTACCCTCATCTAGACCGCTCTGTGCATGAAAGAAAGGATGTCGGCCACTGACCAAGCATCCTCATTTCCTTGGAAGTATTAGGCTCCTTGCGTGGGCAGAAGACAGCCAAGGTCAGCCTGAGCCTAGACACCTAGTGACCTGTGACACTGCAGCCAGCGATAGATGTTGATGTCCACGCTCAGGTATCCGCAGTTGACGGATTCAGAGTGGTCAGAGGAGAAGTGTAACTAGAGATCACACACTCATGAGGGCACGGGCCAAAGGTCAGGGAAAATAGCTGAGGTCGTGGAGCTCTAGCGGAGCCAGTCAAGGGCCCAGGCCTCCCTCCTGTACGTGGCAAAGAGGTGTCACCTTCCGCAGAGTATGCTGCCACCCGCAGACTCTGGACTGCTGGGGCCCTGGATGCCCGGATTTCGGCCTTGTGTTTGGAGAAGTGACGTGCATGCAGTGTGCCACCGGGGGCTGTGGCCCAGCAGAAGCAAAATCTTGAAAATGGGAGCTTCAGTTGACTTTGCGTGTTCTCTCCCTTGGCTGAGTGCCATCCTGTGTTTCCTAGCAGGAGAAGGCATTCGTGGAGAAAGGCAGATTCCATGTGTGCAGGCAAAGTGTGTGCTGACATGATGAGACCCTGGAGACCAGGGTGGACTCTTCAGACCCAGGACAGGCCTCTGGCAGGTATGTGTCAATGTTTTCTGCCCGTGGCACTCAACCGGGTATTTGCATACAGTGTCATCAGCAGAATTAGTAGTCTCCGGAGAGGCTACCACATGTCAGCAAGCTTCACCTGGCCAGAGTCCACCCGTGATGTAGCTCCCCAATCAGTCACTACTGTCTAGACCTTCCAGATAGACTAGCAGATCTTCTCTGCCCATGGGCAACCAGTAGAGCCAGAGGCCTTCCCCCTTTGCTCTTTCGTCTCTAGGCTCTCTATCAGGCACTCCAAGCTGTGAAGTGACTCAGGGAGAGAAGGAAGAGATTTCAGAGAATGAACACATACAGAGAGAGAGGCAAGAGATGCTGAGTGGGGATGTCTTGCGTACTGATATCCTCAGGAAAGTGGGAAAATTGGACCCTGGCCTGCTCTGCCAATGCCGTGAAGCAGTCCACTCCAGGGGCTCCCTTGTGCCTGCATAGCCTTTCCCAGGGTGTGCTCAAATCCTGTGGCCACTAGGTGTCCTAGGTCACAATGGAGGACCCTGTGTCATCTGCCTGGCGGACTGGATCTCTGCCATTGGCTGAGTCTTGTCACCAGGCCCATCATAAGCTCTGCCCACTCTTCCGGTGGGGAGACTCTCTCCATGGTGATGGCAAAGAAACCTTAGTCCTGCCCACCTGGCCTTCACTTCACGTACCTGGCCTGCTGACCCTCACTCAGACCTCTGTGTTGATCAAAATGAATTTCCGCCAGTGGCCCGGTGTCAGCGTCTGGTATAAAGGATTCGGGACTGTGCCTGAGGCAGAAGGCAGCCTAGGTCTGCGGGTACCTGGAAGTCTAGTGACTTGTGACGCTGCTGCCAGTGACAAATGGTGACTCCCACACTCACATATCCCCTGGTGGCAGAAGGATAGTGATGGGTGGAGAAACATGGCTCCGGAGCACACGTTCAGTGGGGCACCGGCGAAATGCCAGGGCCAGTAGTGGACGTCGTGGAGCTGTATGGCGAGCCAGTGAAGGGCCTAAGGATTTCTCCGATGAGGCAAAATGCAGATCAAGCCAAGGAACACAAAGATAAAGCAGCTGAAGAAATTAAAAAGGTTACTCAAGAACATAATTAAAAATTTAATAAGCTGTAAGAAACCATAGAGAGACTGCAATCAGAGATTGAGAAGATTAACAATAAAATTACAGTTAGAAAACTCAATAGAAAGTAAGAAGAGCACAATTGAGGAATTGGAAGGCAGAATTACTGAGATTGAAGATCAAATTCTTGGGACTAATATATTTGATGAGAAAGCAGATAAAAGAATTTTAAATGAAGAAATCCAAAGAATCATGTGGGACTTTATCAAGAGAAATAACTATGAGTGATTTCAGTACCAGAACAGGGAGGGCTAACAGAAAATACAAAGGGAACTGTTGAAGATTTGTTGGCAGAAAACTTCCATGATATCATGAAAGATGCTCATCGAATTCCACATAAGGTAGATCTCAAAAGAAAGTGACCGAGACACATAATAATCAAACTTGCCAAAATCAAATATAAAGAGAATTTTAAGAGAGGCTAGGGATAAAGGAAGTCACCAACAAAGGAGAGTAAATAATAAAAAACTTGGACTACTCAGCAGAAATCATGCAGGCAAGAAGGCAAAGGGATGACTTACACAAAATATTGAAGGAAAAAAATTGCCAGCCAGGAATCAAACCATAACCGTGGCCCTCTGGCCCTCTGGCCCTCTGGCCTTAGCCCTCTAACTCTAGGCCCTAAGCCCTGAGCCCCAAAGCCCCTAAGACCCTAAGCCCTTAGGTCCTAACCCCCAAGGCCCTAAACTCTAACCCTAACCCAAACCCTAACGCCTATACCCTAAACTCTACAACCTAAACACCTACACCCCAAAACACTACACATCAAAACCCTACACACTAAACCCTATACTCTAAGCCTCAAACCCTAAACCCAAACCTCAAACCCCAAACCCTAAACCTAACCGTAAACCCTAATACCTAACCCTAACCCCTAACCACCCTAACCCTAATGACCCTAACTCTAACCCTCGAACCCTAACCCTCTAACGCTAACATGAAACCCTAATCCGAAACCTGAACCCTCTAACTCTAACCTCTAGCCCTAACCCTCTAACCCTAGCCCTAATCCTAACCCTAACCTCCAAACCCAACCCCAAACCCTAAACCTCAAATCCCTAGCCCTAAACCTAAGAATGAGCCTAAGCCTAACCCTATCACTTAACTCTAAACCCTAAACCATAACACTTAAAACCCTAACACGCAAAACCCTAACACCCTTAGCCCTAACACATTTAACCCTAACACCCTAAACGCCAAAACCCTAAACACTAACACCCTTAACCCCAACCCCTAACCCCTAAACCCTAAACTTAAACACTAAACCGTCAAACCCTCTAACCCTAATACCCTAAACCCTAACCCCAGCCCCCAGCCTTAAAGCTCACTCTAAGCCTTAAACCTTAAGCCCTAAACCCTAGGCTCTAAGCCCTAAGCCCTAAACTCTAAATCCTAAAACCCTAAACTCTAAGCCCTAAGCCTAACCCTCTAATCCTAAACCCCAAAACCTTACCCCAAACCCCTAAACCTTAAGCCCTAGCCCTAACCCCTAACCCTAATCCTCTAAGCCTAACCCTCTAACCCTAACTCTCTAACCCTAACCACAACACCAACCCCAACCTCTGAACCCTGAAACCCTAACCCCCTAACCCCAAGCTTCTGAACCCTAAGCCTAAACCCTCTAACCCTAAACCCTAACCTTCACCCCCTCACACCCTCACCTTCTCACTCCCTCACTCTATAATCTTCTCACCTCTAACCCCCTCACCCTCTAACCCCTGACCCTCTAACTCCCTCAATCTCTAACCCCCAACCCTCTAGACCCCAACCCTCTAACACCCACCCTCTAACCCCAAACCACATATCCCAAACAAACCCAACACCAACCCCAACCCTAAACCTAACCTCTAACTCCTAAAACCTAACCCAAACCCTAACGACTAAACCCCAAAACCCTAAACCCCAAACTGCAACCCCTAACACCTAACCTGTAACTCCAAACTCTAACTTCAAACCCTAAACCTAACCCTAACACCTAACCCCAACCAAAAAATCCTAACCCTAAACTCTAACCCCAAACCCTAACAACCCTAACCCTAACATCCCTAACCCCAAACCCTAACCGTTTTTGTTAGCAGCCGTAGCACATAACCACTAGCCACCAGGGTTTCCACGAGCAGTCACAGGAATAGACATATGCACATCCGTGTTCACTGCAACATTATTCACAGTAGCAAAAAGATGGGAACAACCTAAGTGCTCGTCCACAGAGGAATGGATAAACAAACTACGGTACATACACACAGTGGAACACTACACGACAATAAAGACCAATGATGAATCTCCGAAACATCTCACACCATGGATGAATCTGGGGCGCATCACACTGACTAAGTCAATCACAAAATGACATATACAGTGAGAGACCACTATCATAAAAACTCATGAAAACATTTACGCACAGAAACAATCCTTGATGTTCACCAGGGAGACGAAGAGTGGGTAGAGAAAAGCCAACTAAACAATAACCAAAAAAACCAAACCCACTGCTGTCGAGTCAATTCCAGCTCATAGCGATCCTACAGGACAGATTAGAACTGCCCCATAGAGTTTCCAAGGAGTGCCTGGTGGATTCGAACTGCAGACCTTTGGTTAGCACCGATGGCTCTTAACCGCTACGCCACCAGGGTTTCCAACCAAACAACAGATCGGTGGTAACTCTGGCGAAGGAAAGACGGTACACAAGACTGGGGAATCAACCTCAGCCTCACTCTAACCCTAACCCTAAACCACTTGTGCCCGAGCCTAGTAACCCCAGCCCTAACCCCAACCCCCAACCACCTAAAACCTATACCCCTAAACCTAACTCCCAAACCTCTAACCCCCAAACCCTAACCCCTAACCCTAATCCTCTAACCCTTCTGCATCTCTGGGCCTCTCGACTCTCCGTCTATTTTCTCCCTCGAAATCGTACTAACACTCAGTGGAATTTTGAAGTTTGAGCTGTGCTTTGCTTCTTGATGTCTCCACCGGTCCCATCAAGGCACTGCATCATTTGCTCTGCTTCACTATTCAGTTCCAAAACCAAGGCTTAGAATCGCCTGACACTGAACTTCAGCGATTCGGTGCAAGGCCGCGAGAGGGCGCGCGCACCGCCGGTTCTGTTCTGCCCACCAGGCCCTCCGAGCACCGGAACCTCCTGGACCTAAGCCGGGACGACCTGGGTACCGCTGCAGTGGCGACAGCAGAAGCTTTTCTTCCCGAGGGACCCAAGGCCCCAGGGCGCTCTCTCAATACTCCCATTAATGCTATGATTATCCTAACCCACTCCTTCTGCGTGACCTAGTGGGTCCTCTACCAGGCCGAGGCTTCAGGACCCGCAGCCCCCCGCCGTGGTCACGTAGAGGAACCTGCAGGGCCGCGCCCTCCCCGCCCAAGCTCTGCCCCTCCATACCCTGATGCCCTGCAGGCCTCTACTAGGTCCCCACCCAGGGGAGAGTTGTCGCCCCGCACAGGTGGGGGGACACGAGGGAACATTCGGAAACCACCCCTAGGCACGAAGCTGACTGCCCGATTGCCGGTATTGAGACCATGTGAGCAGGGCTGCCCCGCCAACTGGAGCCTGCAGGACATCACTCACGTTTGTCAGCTTCTCACCGCCCTCTGGGCTTGGGGTCCCAGAGCAGCCAATCCCCCGGGGGGGGGCGGTCCATCCGCAGGGGCTGGAAGATCGGGTTGGTGCCCATGGCCGGAGCGCTTAAAACCCTTAGAAACCCTCATAAACCGTCAGCTCCAGACCTTCAAATGTCAGCCCGAGAGACACCTAATCTCCAACCTAAAAAAAAAAAAAAAAAAACACACCCGTTGCCATCGAGTCAATTCTGACTCATAGTGACGCTATAGGACAGAGTAGAACTGCCCCACAGTTTCCAAGGAGCGCCTGGTGGATTCAAACTGCCAACCTGGGTAACCACTACGCCACCAGGGTAACCCACTAAACCTACTGCCACCAGGGTAGAGGCTCCAAATCCCGCCAGTGTGAGGAACCCTCAAATCCCCTCAGCACCAGAGACCCCGTCCACAGTGACCGGTACACAGCGCCGCACAAACGTTTAAGTTAACAAACGACCTGGTTGCTCAGGACCCCTTCCTGCTACCCCCACCCCCGCCACCCAGAGGGGGAGCGGGACCCGGCATCCACACTGTTAACAGACACTGCATCGCTGCTGCTTCCACAAGGAGTAGGATCCCCACGCTGCTCCACAGATTCCCAGGACCCCTTCCTTTCCTGGTGGGGCCGCGCCGACGCCCCAGCCCCAAGAGTAGACCGGCCAGGCGCGGGCGCGGGGTGCCTCAGCCTCCCAGGCACAGCGCCCAAAACAATAAGGGGCAGCATGGCCTTGGGCGGGGGATCCCTCTCTCCCCTGTCCGTGGCACCCTACGGAGTCTGGTGGGGGTGGGAGGAGGAATGGGGGCGAGTGCCCCGCCCTCAGTCTGGAATCTCACCCTCCCGGACGAACTCTAGGCCTTGGTTTCCCCTCTGGCAGAGGGAGCAGGTGGGGGGCGGGGTGGGCAGGCCCCCATCCCCCAGCTTGGCCCGCAAACCCGCCCCGGGCAGAGTAGGGACCTGGGCGCAGCCCTGGACACGGCCTTTCTCCCCAAGCCCTTCAAGCCCCCAGGCCCGAGGGCACTCCGCAGCTGGATCCCGTGGCTGGACCCCCCTCCCCCGCTGCAAAGCCATGGGGATGCAAATTTCCCGGACCAGCTGAGTCTCCCGGGCCAGAGGCTCCCTCTCGCAGCCCGTAGAGTGGCTGCATCCGCCCGCCCCCACGCAGCGTCCGCCCCCGAGGATCACTCGGGATGGGGTAAGCTGGAGGGGGCGACGCGAGCTGCTAACCCAACGTCCGGACTCTCCAACCTCTGGAGCCCACGGGATGCTGGGACTGGGACCCGCACTCCTGGTGCCTTCCCTCCACACCTTCGAGGGGCCAGGCTTGTTCAGTCTGGGAGCTGGTCCCTCCACCCAGCTGCCGGAGTTTCATACCTTTCAGAGAACACGGCAGGGAAAGCAGCACGAACAGCATCCTCTCTAAGGCGCGCCATCCGGCCCGGACCCCTCACCACCCGTCCCAGCGCTTCCGGGAGTAACTGGCTAGATGGCGTGGAACATGGCTGCTGGCCCGGCCCAGCGGCCCGGGTGTGGGGCGGGCGTGGGGGGGGTTGGGCCTCCAGAGGGAAGGGTGGGGTCTAGAAGCAAGGAGAATGCCAAGGTGTGCGGGGTGAGGAGACGGGAGACGTCAGGAGAGGGCCCTCTCGCGTGCAGAGTTAAGTATTGGAGGTGCAACGGTTAAGTGCTTGGCTAACTGAAAGGTGGGCCGTTGGAACCCACCAGCTCAAGGGTTGAAAAGATCTGGAGATGGGCTCCCGTAAAGATTCTAACCAAACAAAATCCAAACCAGTTGCTGTTGAATCAATTCCGACTCATAGTGACCCTATAGGGCAGAGCAGAACTGCCCCATAGGGTTTCTAAGACTATAAGTCTTTACAGAAGCAGACTGCCATGTCTTTCTGCAAAGAACCAACTGGTAGATTCGAACTGTCCACCCTTTGGTTAGTGGCCAAGCTCTTAACCACGGGGCCACCAGGGCTGTGCCATAAAGACTGCAACCTAGGAAACCTTGTGAGGCAGTTCTAAGTTGTCATACAGGGTTGATATGAGTCAGAATCTCTTGATGGCACACAACCATGATTGTACTAAGAAAAATTCCTCCAAGCAGCTGTCTACATGACCCCTGAAGCACACATGCATGCACGCTATCAAAGCAGTGCGGCCAAAGACAGGAAATTGGAAAAGAGACATTATAGAGTGGGCAGTGAAAAGGGATTTCTGAGGGACATGCAGCTCAAGCAGAGGAGGTAGCATACAACTAAATGCCCTTCTCCTTCTATTGTTCAATGGTCTTGAGAAAGAATGTGTCCCAGGAATTAACTGTAGCCCAGGATAACTTGAAGACAGCAAATACAGAGGACCAGTCAGGATGCTTCTGCAGTGGTCAGGGTGAGGAGTGATGGTGGTAGTGCAGGTGGGAACAGTGGGCAGGCTTGAGGTGTACTTTGGAGCTTGAGCTGCCAAGAATTGCTGGTGGATCAGATGTATGGGATGAGGGGAACGGAGAATCAAAGGTGACTTCTAGAATTCAGGCTACCATGAGCGCATGGTCACCAGAGCTATTCTCTACCATGTGGAAAACCATGGAGGAACAAACTTGAGAAAATGACCAAACGATTTTTTCTGGACATGTTAGATTTGGATGTCTGAGGTCATCCAAGTGTGAAGAACAGTTCCCAGCTGTGGATACCACTCAGAGGTAGAGTAGTTTTCTGGGTTCTAAGAATTTGGAGATCATCAGCCTATAGCTGATTTGAAAGCCACTGGTGGTGCGATGATTATGCATTTGGGTGCTACCAAAAGGTCTGCAGTTTGAATCTACCAGTCACTCCTTGGAAACCCTGTGGGGAAGCTCTACTCTGTCCTATAGGGTCCCTATGAGTCAGAATCCACTCGACAGCGACTTTTTTGTTTTGTTTTAATACTAAGCTCAGAAAAGTTGTGTGTCAGGGTTGTATTTTTTCACAATACTTATTCAAGCAGTTCGAATCTACCAGCCACTCCTTGGAAACCCTATGGGTCAATTCTACTCTGTCCTTTAGGGTTGCTATGAGATAGAATCGACTCAACAGCAATGAACTTAGTCTTAGAGGAGCCCTTTGTCTGTCAAAGCTGAGAGTTTTACTTCATACTTTTTAAAACTGCCATGTCTCATGTTACGTGGCTACCCTTACAGGAGCATTTTTGGTGCTAACTTGACTTGTTCTTGGTGAAGGGCTCTGTATTCATTTTCTAGGGCTGCCATAGTAAATTACCAAAAACTCAGTGTCTTTAAAAAAACATATAATCCAAACAGTCCAAAAAGCTGGATTATATGAAGAAGAAGGGGCCTCAGGATTGGAGGAAGACTCATTAACAGCCTAGACATGCAGATGACACAACCTTGCTTACTGAAAGTGAAGACGACTTGAAGCACTTACTGATGAGGATCAAAGACTTCAGCCTTCAGTATGGATTACACTTCAACATAAAGAAAACAAAAATCCTCACAACTGGAACAATAAAAAAATCACAGTAAACAGACAAAATACTGAAGTCGTCAAGGATTTCATTTTACTTGGATCCACAATCAACACCCATGGAAGCAGCCGTCAAGAAATCAAACGACATATTTTATTGGGCAAATCTGCTACAAAAGACCTCTTTAAAGTGTTAAAAATCGAAGATGTCACTTTGAGGACTAAGGTGTGCCTGAACCAAGCCATGATATTTTCAATCACCTCATGTGCAGCTAAAGCTGGACAATGAATAAGGAAGGCAAAAGAACAGAAACTTGAATTATGTTGTTGGTGAAGAATAATGAATATACCATGGACTGCTAGAAGAATGAACACACCTGTCTTGGAAGAAGTACAGCCAGAATGCTCCTTAGAAAGGTGGGTGGCAAGACTTGGTCTCACGTCCTCTGGACATATTATCAGGAGGAATCAGTCCCTGGAAAAAGACATTGTGCTTGGTAAAGTAGACGGTCAGTGAAAAAGACAAAGATCCTCAATGAGACAGATTGAGACGGTGGCTGCAACAGTGGGCTCAAACATCGCAATGAGAAAGGCCCAGGGCTGGGCACTGTTCCGTTCTGTTGTACACAGGGTCGCTATGAGTTGGAACTGACCCAACAGCACCTAACAACAACATCATAAACTCACTAGATCTCCTGGGGATAGAATGTCATATTCAGTGTAGAATAGATAGAGTTTCTTTGTTTGTTTGTTTACCATATTTACTATCACTTACATTTGATAACTTCCACATTCTGTTGGATCGCTTTTCTTTGGAATGGATACAAACATGCATCTCTTGCAGTCTGTTGGCCAGGTAGCTAGCTTCCAAATTTCTTTGCATAGTGGAGTGGGCATGAACAGTGCTGCATCTGTTCGTTGAACCAACTCAGTGGGTATTCTGTCAGCTCCTGGAGCCTTGTTTTTCACCAGTGCCTTCAGTGTAGCTTGGACTTCTTGCTTCACTACTACCAGTTCTTGATCATATGCCACCTCATGAAATGACTGAAAGTTGACCATTTCTTTTGGTACTGTGACTCTGTGTATTCTTTCCATCTTTTGTGTGTGTGCTTTAAGTGAAACTTTACAAATCAAGTCAGTCTCTCATACAAAAATTAGTATACAGCTTGCTATGTACTCCTAGTTCCTCTCCCACTAATGAGACAGCACACTCCTTCTCTCAGCCCTGTATTCCCCATGTCCATTCAGCCACTTTCTGTCCCCCTCTGCCTTCTCATCTCCCCTCCAAACGGGAGCTGCCCACATAGTCTCATGTGTCCACTTGAGACCAGAAGGTCACTCCTCACCACTATCATTTTCCATGCTATAATCCAGTCCAATCCCTGTCTGAAGAGTTGGCTTTGGGAATAGTTCCAGTCTTGGGCCAACAGAAGGTCTGGGGATCGTGACCTCTAGGGTTCCTCTAGTCTCAGTCAGATCATTAAGTCTGATTTTTTTATGGGACTTTGAGGTCTGCATCTCACTGCTCTCGTGCTCCGTCAGGGATACTCTGTTTCGTTCCCTGTCGTAGCAGTCTTCAGTTGTAGACGGGCACCATCTAGTTCTTCTGGTCTCAGGCTGATGTAGTCTTGGATTTACGTGGCCATTTCTGTCTTTTGGACTCATAATTACCTTGTATCTTTGGTGTTCTTCATTCTCCTTTGCTCCAGGTGGGTTGAGACCAATTGATGCATCTTAGATGGCCGCTTGATAGTGTTTTTAAGACTGCAGACGCCACTCACCAAAGTGGGATGCAGAATGTTTTCTTAATAGATTTTATTATGCCAATTGACCTAGATGTCCCCTGAAAACATGGTCCCCCTACTGCTGCCCCTGCTACTCTGGCCTTTGGAGCTTTTGGTTTATTCAGGAAACTGCTTTTGGTTTAGTCCAGTTATGCTGACCTCTCCTTTATTGTATGATGTCTTTCCCTTCACCTAAAATAGTTCTTGTCTACTATCTCATTTGCGAATATCCTTCTCCCTCCCTTTCTCCCCACCCTCATAACCATCAAAGAATATTTTCTTCTCTGTTTAAACTATTTCTTGAGTTCTTATAATAGTGGTCTCATACAATATTCGTCCTTTTGCAACTGACTAATTTCACTCAGCATAATGCCCTCCAGATTCCTCCAAGCTATGAAATATTTCACGGATTCATCATTGTTCTTGATCTATGTGAAGTATTCTATCGTGTGAATGTACCACAATTTATTTATCCATTCATCTGTTGGTGGGCACCTTGGTTACTTCCATCTTTCTCCTATTGTAAACAGTGCTGCAATGAACATGGTTGTGCATATATCTGTTCATATAAAGGCTCTTATTTCTCTAAGATATATTCCAAGGAGTGGGATTGCCATATGCTATGGTAGTTCTATTTCTAGCTTTTTAAGGAAGTGCCAGATTGATTTCCAAAGTGGCTGCACCATTTTAAACTCCCACCAGCAGTGAATAAGTGTTCCAGTCTCTCTACAACCTCTCGAACATTTATTATTTTGTGATTTGGGATTAATGGCAGCCTTGTTGGAGTGAGATGGTATCTCATTGTAGTTTTGATTTACATTTCTCTAACGGCTAATGATTATGAGCATTTCCTCATGTATCTGTTACCTGCCTGAATGTCTTCTTCGTTGAAGTGCCTATTCCTATCCTTTGCCCATTTTTAAAATGGATTATTTGTCTTTTTGTTATTGAGTTTTTGCAATATCATGTAGATTTTAGAGATCAGATGCTGATCGGAAATGTTATAGCTCAAAACTGTTTCCCAGGCTGTAGGCAATCAGTTTACTCTCCTGGTGAAGACTTTGGATGAGCATAAGTGTTTGATTTTTAGGAGTTACCTAATTTCTCTTTGGGTACTTGTACATTGTTAGTAATGTTTTTTGTTACAATCCCACCCTAATCCTCTTTAACATAAAATTACAATCACAAAATGGAGGACAACTACAGAACACTGGGAATCATGGCCTAACCAACTTGGTACACACATTTTTCGGGGGGGACATAATACAATCCATGACATCCACCTTTTAGTATATTTTGGGGACTGGCTCTTTTAGTCAGAAACAGGTTGAATAAAAGTGCTTACTTACCAGCAGTTTCCCGACAGTGTTGGTGACGGATCCCCAGTTGGATACACACAATCACACTGACTGCATTTGCGGTGCCTCAGCAAGTCCCACTTGCCTTCGTAACACTGATCTCTAGAACAAAACACAGCTCTGTAAGCAAGTCAGTTAAAAATAAAGGCATTGGATATTGAACATCACTAAAGACATAAGTGCATATTGGTTCTGTGTTGGTTGCCAGAATCTAATTCTCTTAATTAATTCATATTTTTTGTAGATATTTTTCTTGCTCCATATACCCAGAGTTCTGTGTACATATAATGAACATTCTACACGTAGGTTTCTCACAAATATTACCCAATGTCATTCATTTTTTTGACCATTCACTCAATGTTCAAGAATAAATTGAAGTATAGGAAATATTCTTATGGTTATTTAACTCTAAGGATGAAGAAATTGCATAGCGGGTCTTGGCTCCCTTTAGAAATTCTCTACCTGATGCAGTTCCACACAGCAACACGGACCTTCATCTCAGCACAGGAAGAAAGACAGCTTTGTCTCAATATCTGCCACTGCTCTTCACCTTCTACTAAGGTAAAAATTCTTCAGCCTGCCAAGAGCATTGTTCAAGAATTGGCTTCAAATCTCTCCTTGAAAAGTACAGTGAAAAATCTTATAAAAATGTTAAGTTTTATTATTAGGCAAACCACTATTTTGTCAAATCATCGTCTCTATATAAATTTTTCACCACTATGTGGCTTAAGGCAGCAATCAGGTGTGTAATAATGTGTATATCATTACATTTCAAATTATAAAGTGATGTTCCAATGGTTTAAAGAGTTGGAGGGACTATTGTGGCTAGAGAATATTGAATCAAAAAATATTTTGACATGAAAGTTTCAACAACAAATATGTTCCATAACTGTAGGTGTACTTGTAGATAAATATTTAATGTAATAATTCGGATGGTTAAAAAAGACAAAAACAAATAAAAACACATTAAACAGCAGAATAAGTCAATAGATGTCTATTATCATGACAGATACAAACAGAAAACAAAGAATAAAAAATAAGTGCAGCAGAGGTTACCAGCATTATGTAAAAGAGAGGAGCATCTTGACACCGAAATAAAATAGCTAGATGCTTCAAAATGTGCATCCAGCAGCTTTTCCTTTTAGCAGGTGTTGCAATTTCTGATTTATTGGAATTAAACTAGTTGTCCATGTCATTCACGTATTATTTTAGTGCAATAAATCATTTTACAAGTCCCATGCTGTAGAAAAAATGCTTAAATCATTACATAAACATAGCTTTGCTCACAACTCTTCCCATTCTGAATCCATTACTTTTCCCTTTACCACTTCCTAAATAGCTTTGAAAATCTTCGCAAAGCTGTAAACCCAAGTTCTAGTCCCACCACCATTTTATGTGATACTGATCACTCTGTATCCCTGTGAAGTCTTTTTTTTTTTTTTTTACCTCGTCACTATTGTCGACTCAACATGTTTACTGCCTTATTGCGCTCTTTACCTGTTGTTGAAGCCTTGGTATTTACTTTCAAATGTCTTTCTTATTTCTCTACCTTAACAGTTAAAACAGTGTTTCATTTTATTTGCTGTTGTTGTTTTCTTTTATTATATTTCTTCTTGTCCACTCAGAGTTCAGGCATGATTAAACATATGGGTAATTACATTTTTGTGGAGACAGAATGGGATTTAGAATCAAGTTTCAATTACCCGGGTTTTACTTCCTTCATTGACTAGCTGTATATCGGCAATACTTACTGACTATAAAACTTAATTTCAACATTTGTAAAACAGGTTACAATCTATGCTTTTTTTAGATATATACATTTTTTAAAATTTCAAAATATAAATTCACCAAAAATGATGTTAACATTTAGATTTTTCTTGTGATAAAAAAACTAAACCAAACCTGTTGTCATCAAGTTGATTCCAACTCATACCGACTCTATAGGACAGAGGAGAGCTGCGCCATAAGGGCTTCCAAGGAGTGGCTGGTGGATTTGAACTGTCGGCCTTTTGGTTAGCAGCCAGGTTGTAATCCACTACATCACCAGGACTCCTTTCTTGTAATAAGTCAGATAAATTGATAAGCTTATATTCCAGCTATGTATTTAGTGCATGAAATATGTCAAAGAGAATTATGTAATGTTTAAAAGTTTAAAATGTAAATTGATCAAAAATTATAATAAATTCCAAATAAGTAAGATAAAATGATTAGCTCCAAATCTCAGTAGGGGTTTAAATGCCTTTGAGACCAGTTGGTGCTCCTGTTTTCACCCATTCTCAATGGCACAAACTCAGCATCAGTCTCTGAATAGTGATTATGATGCTAACCCTGTAGACGATCAGGAGTGGTTAGGCTACTATTTTCACATGTTTTGCTGGCTAATAGATTTAAATTATCTTTACTGTCTAATATTTTTTATCTTTTACTTTTGGAGAACGAAGTCAATTGTTCATGTCGTATTATGTATGGTACAGCCCAGAGTGTTTGTAGTGTTCAATACTTTAAATTTCTCACCACTTTCATCATTACTTTTTTGTATAGGAAACTCAGGAATCAAATATTTTATACTGTCCAGCAATGCTTACACTGTAAGTATAAAGTGGGAGCCATTATAACGTTAAGGGAAATATCATTGATACAATGTTGGCTTTTTAATTAGGCAGATTTGTCTTTGTAATCCCACTCTGCCCTTAATTGGCTGATGACTTTAAGTATGCTTCTTTACTTTCCGTAGCCTTGATTTACTCACCCACAGAATGGGACGATGACCTTCATCTGGAAAGAATATACATATATACATATATACAGACGTATGAAGCTTACTTCTGACAATACTAACAAATATTGCTATTTTTTTTTTTTTGCCTTCTTTACTCCAAGCTTCTAGACGGTTTACTCAGTTACATTTCCTTCCTTCCTTTCTTCTTTCTTTCTATGCTGCCTCTTTTTTTTTCCCTTTCAGTTTTATTGTGAATTCATAAACGCTAGGTTGAATTTCAGTGTTTATATGCTATTGGGGGTATGCATATAAGTAAGCAAATTTAGCTTCCTGAAATTGAAATGTAGGTAATTCCTGCACTGTCTGCCTCACATGACATGCGAAAGTTATTTAAAATAGTAAGAAAATATAAATATGTTACTTATTATCTATTGAATCCATACATCAGGCTAGATAATTTAACTGTCATGTTGAAGTGATAAATTTATAAATATGTTAATATTTTGTTATTAATGTAAGAAGAGTAAGTTAGACACCTAATATGAAGAGCAGGTAAGGATTTCAAAAGGATTGGTTCTCAGAAGAGTAGGACTAGAACAGTAATAAACAAAAGGTAAAATATGTTCGTAGCAGGAACATACAGAAGGTTGCTTCTACAATGGTGTTTAAAATAGAATAATGTATATTTGATTAGACAATCATTTATGGGAATAAAAAGATTAAGAAAATTTATCCTTACCTGCAAAATCTTAGAACCGAAAAACCAAACCAAACCCAGTGCCGTCGAGTCGACTCCACTCCTACTCATGGCGACCCTATAGGACAGAGTAGAACTGCCCCATAGAGTTTCCAAGGAGCGCCTGGAGGATTCAAACTGCTGACCCTTTGGTTAGCAGCTGTAGCACTTAACCACTATGCCACCAGGGTTTCCACAAAATCTTAGAAGCAGCAACATATTCATCATATTTCATCCAGAACATTCCTGATGTCCTGCAGTCATGCATTTAAAGTCATTTTTGCAGAAACATTCATTTTTATAGCTACTTACCTTCCTGGTGATTACATCATTGGCTCATAAAGACGAGAAAAAGAACCAAATGCAATTTGGCTGTCTTGACTGGGTCCCAAAGAAGACTATTAAGTTAAACAAATGAATAGAAACATCTTAAATAAGCAATATCTTCTATGTGCAACTGCTTGTGTGTGGCACCAGGAAAATAAACACTAATCAAGGTAATTTTAATTCCCAGTGAAATGAAACATCATATGGAAACATGGGGATTTTACTCTCCCTTGATAATTATATCATCTAGAATCATCTCATGTGAGATTTTTATCATAAAGGAAGGGTCCATGGAAAGGAAATGCCTGACTGGAGCCCGCTGTGGATTATTCTTAATTGCCTCTCCACTCTCACATTCCCAAAAGGAAGGAGGATATCAGGGCTTAATATGACTCAAGTACAGCATGAAAAAATGGAATATGTTTGCAAATGTCAACACAACTATTTGTAAAATAATTAGATATTTATTAAATCATTTTGTGAGAAATGAAGTGGCTCTGATCAGACTTAAATAAATGGGTTGACTAATTTTTTTTTTGTTGTTAATATTTGAATGTACCATGCAACTAGGTTGATGGAAGTTGTATATAAAAGTTATCCAAATCACTCAGTAGGATCATTTCAAAGAATCTGAAAAAAGTTAGGAAAATAAATTTGAAATACTGTGGCACTATGAGTCAACCAGAATTACAGAGCGTTCAGTAAATTGGAGTAAAAAAAGAACTGAAGGTATCATTTTCAAGTCGATTGTTGTTAGGTGCCATCAAGTCTGTTCTGACTCGTAGCCAAACTATGTATCACAGAACAAAACACTGCCTGGTCCTGTGCCATTCTTACAATCGTTACTATGCTTGAGCCCATTGTCGCACCCACTGTGTCAGTCTCTCTCTTTGAGGGTCTTCCTTTTTTTCCACTGATCCTGTACTGTACCAAGCATGATGTCCTTCTCCAGGAACTGATCTTTCCTGACAACATGTCCAAAGTATGTAAGACACAGTCTCGCCATCCTTGCTTCTAAGGAGCATTCTGGTTGTACTTCTTCCAAGACAGATTTGTTCCTTCTCTTGGCAGTGCATTCAATATTCTTTGCCAAGGCCAAAATTCAAAGGTGTCAATTCTTCTTTGGTCTTCCTTATTCATTGTCCAGTTTTCACATGCATATTAGGTGATTGAAAACACAATGCCTTGGGTCAGGTACACCTTAGTCTTCAAGGTGACATATTTGCTTTTCAACACTTTAAAGAAGTCCTTTGCAGCAGATTTACCTAATGCAATGCGTCTTTTGATTTGTTTAATTTTTTAAATTTTGTTGTGCTTTAAGTGAAAGTTTACAAATCAAGTCAGTCTCTTACACAAAAACTTATATTCACCTTGTTACATACTCCCAATTGCTCTTCCCCTAATGAAACAGCCTACTCCCTCCCTCCACTCTCTCTTTTCATGTCCATTCCTCCAGCTTCTAACCCTCTCTACCCTCTCCTCTTCCCTCCAGACAGGAGATGCCAGCATAGTCTCAAGTGTCCACCTGATCCAAGAAGCTCACTCCTCACCAGCATCCCTCTCCAACCTATTGTCCAGTCCAATCCCTGTCTGAAGAGTTGGTTTCTGTCCTGGGCCAACAGAAGGTCTGGGGGCCATGACCACCAGGGTCCTTCTAGTCTCAGTCAGACCATTAAGTCTGGTCTTTTTAGAGAATTTGGAGTCTGCATCCCACTGCTCTCCTGCTCCCACAGGGGTTCTCTGTGTTCCCTGTCAGGGCAGTCATCAGTTGTAGCTGGGCACCATCTAGTTCTTCTGGTCTCAGGCTGTTGTAGTCTCTGGTTTATGTGGCCCTTTCTGTCTCTTGGGCTCTTAATGACCTTGTGTCCTTGGTGTTCTACATTCTCCTTTGATCCAGGTGGACTGAGACCAATTGATGCATCTTAGATGGCCGCTTGCTAGGGCCGAAGACCCCAGATGCCAATCTCCAAAGTAGGATGCAGAATGTTTTCTTAATAGATTTTATTATTCCAATTGACTTAGATGTCCCTTGAAACCATGGTCCCCAAACCCCTGCCCCTGCTACTCTGGCTTTCGAAGCGTTCAGTTTCTTCAGGAAACTTCTTTGCTTTTGGTTTAGTCCAGTTGTGCTGACCTTCCCTGTATTGTGTGTTGTCTTTCCCATCACCTAAAGTAGTTCTTATCTACTACCTAATTAGTGAATATCCCTCTCCTTCCCCCCTCCCTCCCATCTCTCTTAACCATCAAAGAATATTTTCTTCTCTGTTTAAACTATTTCTCAGTTCTTATAGTAGTGGTCTTATACAATACTTATTCTTTTGTAACTAATTTCACTCAGCATAATGCCTTCCAGGTTCCTCCATGTTATGAAATGTTTCACAGATTTATCACTGTTCTTTATCAATGTGTAGTATTCTGTCGTGTGAATATACCAAAGTTTATTTATTCATTCATCCGTTAATGGGCACCTTGGTTGCTTCCATCTTTTTGCTATTTTAAACAGTGCTGCAATGAACATAAGGGTGCATATATCTGTTCCTGTAAAAGTTCTTATTTCTCTAGGATATATTCCAAGGAGTGGGATTGCTGGATCTTACGGTAGTTCTATTTGTAGCTTTTTAAGGAAGCGCCAAATTGATTTCCAAAGTGGTTGTACCATTTTACATTCCCACCAACCGTGTATAAGTGTTCCAATCTCTCCACGACTTCCCCAACATTTCTTGTTTTGTGTTTTTTGGATTAATGCCAGCCTTGTTGGAGTGAGATGAAATCTCATTGTAGTTTTGATCTGCATTTCTCTAATGGCTAATGACCATGAACATTTCCTCATGTATCTGTTAGCTACCTGAATGTCTTCTTTAGTGAAGTGTCTGTTCATATCTTTTACCAATTTTTTAATTGTGTTATTTGTCTTTTTGTAGTTGAATTTTTGCAGTATCATGTAGATTTTAGGGATCAGGCACTGATTGGAAATGTCATACCTAAAAACTTTTCCTCAGTCTGGGTAATCTTTTAACTCTTTTGGTGAAGTCTTTGGATGAGCATAGGTGTTCGATTTTTAGGAACTCCCAGCTATCTAATTTTTCTTCTGCATTGTTAATAATGTTTTATATACTGTTTATGCCATGTATTAGGGCTCCGAACAGTGTCGCTATTTTTTCTTCCATGATCTTTATCATTTTAGATTTTATATTTAGGTCTTTGATCCATTTTGAGTTTGTTCTTGTGCATGGAGTGAGGTATGGGTCTCGTTTCATTTTTTTGCAGATGGATATCCAGTTATGCCAGCATCATTTGTTAAAAAAAACTGTCTTTTCCCCGTTTAACTGTTTTGGGGCCTTAGTCAAATATCAACGGCTCATATGTGGATGGATTTATGTCTGGATTCTCAAATCTGTTCCATTGGTCTATGTATCTGTTGTTGTAGGAGTACCAGGCTGTTTTGACTACTGTGGCAGTGTAATATGTTCTAAAATCAGGTAGAGTGAGGCCTCCCACTTTATTCTTCTTTTCCAGGAATGCTTTATTTATCTGGGGCCTCTTTCCCTTCCCTATGAAGATGGTGATTTTTTCTCCATCTCATTAAAAAATGTCATTGGACTCATTAGACCTGGATTGGACTGGACAATGGATTGGAGAGAGAGATGATGAGGAGTGAGCTACTTGTATCAGGTGGACACTTGAGGCGATGTTGGCATCTCCTGTTTGGAGGGAAGATGAGAGGGTTAGAAGCTTACAAAATGGTCACGAAAAGAGAGACTGGAAGGAGGGAGCGGGCTATCTCATTGTGTAGTAAGGTGTATATAAGTCTATATGTGAGAGACTGACTTGATTTGTAAGCTTTCACTTAAAGCACAATACAAATTATTTTTAAAAAGTTGGAATTTGGCTTGGAATTGCATTAAATCTATTGATTGCTTTTGGTAGAATAGACATTTTTATAATGTTAAGTCTTCCTATCCATGAGCAACATATGTTTTTCCACATAGGTAGGTCTCTTTTGGTTTCTTGCAGTAGCGTCTTCTAGTTTTCTATGTTTAGGTATTTTACATCTCTGGTAAGATGTATTCCTAAGTATTTTATCTTCTTCGGGGCTATTGTAAGCGGTATTGATTTGGGGATTTCCTTTTCGGTGTTCTTTTCGTTGGTGTAGAGGAATCCAACTGATTTTTGTATGTTTATCTTGTATCCCGATACTCTGCTGAACTCTTCTATTAGTTTCAGTAGTTTTCTGGAGGATTCCTTAGGGTTTTCTGTGTATAAGATATGTCATCTGCAAATAGAGATACTTTTATTTTTCCCTGCCAATCTGGATGTCTTTATGTCTTTATCTAGCCTAATTGCTATGGGTAGGACCTCCAGCACAGTGTTCAATAAAAGTGTTGATAAAGGGCAAACTTGTCTGGTTCCCTATCTCAAGGGGAATACTTTCAGGCTCTCTGCATTTAGGATGATGTTGGCTATCGGTTTTGTATCAAAGCCCTTTATTATGTTGAGGAATTTTCCTTCTATTCCTATTTTGCTGAGAGTTTTTATCATGAATGGTGTCGAACTTTGTCAAATGCCTTTTCTGCATCAACTGATGAAATCATGTGATTCTTGTCTTTTGTTTTATTTATATGATAGATTACATTAATGGTTTTTCCAATGTTGAACCATTCCTGCATACGTGGTATGAATCCCATTTGGTCATGGTGAATTATTTTTTTGATATGTTGTTGAACTCTATTGGCTAGAGTTTTGTTGAGGATTTTGGCATCTAAGTTCATGAGGGATATAGGTCTGTAATTTTTGTGTGTGTGTGTGATGTCTTTATGTGGTTTTGGTATCAGGGATATGGTGGCTTCACAGAATGAGTTTGGGAGTATTCTGTCCTTTTCTGTTCTCTGAAATACCTTTAGTAGTAGTGGTGTTAACCCTTCTCTGAAAGTTTGGTAGAACTCTTCAGTGAAACTGTTCGGGTCGGAGGTTTTTTTTGGGGGGGGAGAGTTTTTTGATTACCTTTTCCACCTCGTCTTTTGTTATGGGTCTATTTAGTTGTTCTACCTCTGTTTGTGTTAGTTTAAGTAGGTAATGTGTTTCTAGGAATTCATCCATTTCTTCTAGGTTTTCAAATTGTTAGAGTACCATTTTTCAGAGTAATCTGATATGAGTCTCTTAATTTCAGTTGGGTGTGTTGTGATATGGCCCATCTCATTTCTTATTCGGGTTATTTGGTTCCTCTCCTGTTTTTCTTTTGTCAGTTTGGCCAGTGGTTTATCAATTTTGTTCATTTTTTTCAAAAACACTAGCTTTTGATCTTGTTAATTCTTTCAATTGTTTTTATGTTTTCTATTTCATTTAGTTCTGCTCTAATTTTTATTATTTGTTTTCTTCTAGTGCCTGTGAGTTTCTTTTGTTGCTGTCTTTCTATTTCTTCAAGTTGTAGAGATAATTCTTTCATTTTGGCCATTTTTTCTTTTTGTATGTGTGCATTTATTGATATAATTTGGCCTCTGAGCACCGCTTTTGCTGTGTCCCAAAGGTTCTGTTAGGAAGTGTTTTCATTCTTATTGGATTCTATCAATTTCTTTATTCCATCCTTATTTTTTTTTTTTTAATGTCTTCTATAATCCAATCTTTTTGGAGCAGGGTATTGTTCAGTTTCCAAGTGTTTGATTTCTTTTTCCTGTTTTTCCTGTTATTGATTTCCACTTTTATGGCCTCTGGTCAGACAAAATGCTTTGTAATATTTCAATGTTTTGGATTCTGCTAAGGCTTGTTTTATGGCCTAATATGTGGTCTATTCTAGAGAATGTTCCATGTGCACTAGAAAAGAAAGTATAGTTGGTTGCTGTTGGGTGGAGTGTTCTGTATATGTCTATGAGGTCATGTTAGCTGATTGTGGCATTTAAATCTTCCGTGTCTTTATTGAGCTTCTTTCTGGATATCCTGTCCTTCAGCGAAAGTGGTGTGTTGAAATCTCCTGGTATTATTGTGGAGCTATCTATCTCACTTTTCAATGCTGATAGAGTTTGTTTTATGTATATTGCAGCCCTGTCATTGGGTGTGTAAATATTTAATATGGTTATATCTTCTTGGTGTATTGTCCCTTTAATCATTATATAGTGTCCTTCCTTATCCTTTCTGATGGATTTAACTTTAAAGTCTATTTTGTCAGAAATTAATATTGCTACTCCTGCTTTTTTTGATTGTTGTTTGCTTGATTTTTTTTTCCATCCTTTGAGTTTTAGTTTGTGTTTCTAATTCTAATGTATGTTTCTTGTAGGCAGCATATAGACGGATCTTGTTTTTTAATCCATTCTGCCACTCTCTGTCTCTTTATTGGTGCATTTAGTCCATTTACATTAAGAGTAATTATGGATAGGTGTGCATTTAGTGCTATCATTTTGATGTCTTTTTTTGTGTGTTGACAGTTTCTTTTTCCCACTTGATTTTATATGCTGAGTAGATTTTCTTTATATATTGTCTTTTCCTCATATTTGTTGTTGTTGATTTTGTTTCTGCTGAGTCTGTATTTTTCCCTTGTATTTTATTTTGATGAGTAGGATAGTTTGTCTCCTTTGTGGTTACCTTATTCTTTACCCCTATTTTTCCAAATTTAAATGTAACTTCTATTTCTTTGTATTGCCATATTTTCCTCTCCATATAGAAGGTGTATGATAACATTTCTTACTCCCTCTTTATTATTCTAATGTTGTCTTCTTTTATATGATAACATTGCTGTTACCCTGTTTTGAGCTTTTTTTTTTTTAAATAATTTTGCTTTGTTTTTTTGGATTTCTCCATCTGGGTTGACTTCTGGTTGCTCTGCCCAGTGTTCTAGTCTTTGGTTGATACTGATATTATCGATTTTCTAGCCAAAGAACTCCCTTTAGTATTTCTTGTAGTTTTGCTTTGGTTTTTATGAATTCTCTAAACTTCTGTTTATCTGGAAATGTCTTAATTTCACCTTTATATTTGAGAGACATTTTTGCTGGATATATGATTCTTGGTTGGCAATTTTTTCCTTCAACTTTTTATATGTCATCCCATTGCCTTCTTGCCTGTGTGGTTTCTGCCTAGTAGTCCAAGCTTACTCTTATTGGCTCTCCTTTCTAGGTGACTTTTACTTTATCCCTAGCTACCCTTAAAATTCTTTCTTTATCTTTGGTTTTGGCAAGTTCAAGTATAATCTGTCTTGGAGACTTTCTTTTGACATCTGTCTCATGTTCAGTTAGATGAGTATCTTGGATAGATATCTTCTCATCTTTCATGACATCAGGGAAGTTTTCCGCTAAAAAATCTTCAACAATTTTCTCTGTATTTTGTGTTATCCCTCCCTGTTCTGATACTCCAATTACTCGTAGGTTATTTCCCTTGATACAGTCTGCCATGATTCTTAAGCTTTCTTCATTTTTTAAAAATTCTTTTGTCTGATTTTTCTTCAAACGTATGAGTGCCAAGTGCTTATCTTCAAGTTCAGAAATTATGCCTTCCATATGCTCAAATCTGCTTCTCTGGCTTTCTATTGGAGTTGTTTATTTCTTTAATTTTATTGTTAATTTTCTGAATTTCTGATTGCTGTCTGTCTATGGATTTTTCCAGCTTATGAAATTTTTCCTTATGTTCCTGAATAATCTTTTTAATTTCTTCAATTGCTTTATCTGTATGTTCCTTGGCTTGTTCTGCGCATTGCCTTATTTCCTTCTTGATGTTTTGAAAGGTTCTGCATATTAATGTTTTGTTTTCTGCCTCTGGTAATTCCAGGAATGCACTTTCATCTAGAAGATCCCTTGATTCTTTGTTTTGAGAGTTTGTTGAGGTGATTATGGTCTGTTTCTTTATGTGACTTGAAATTGACTGTTTTCTTTGAGCCATCTATAAGTTATTGTATTAGTTTATTTTATGTTTGCTTACTGTGTCATAGCTTCTTGCTTTGTTTTGTTTTGATATGCCCAGATGGGTTGCTTGAGTGAGCTAACTTGATTATTTTCAATTTTGGTGCTCTGATGTCCTCTCACCAGATGGTTAGAGCTGTTATCAGGCAGATCAGTCTAGGAGTGCATTCAGTTTTCTTGTATGAATTCAGCTCAGTTGTCTAGGTAGCTGATCATCAAGTGTGTGGTGCAGGCTGTGTCCTACACCCTTAGAGGGGCAGGGGTGATTGGTGCAGGTACCTGTATCTGGTTGTAGCAGGTGGTCATACTCTGAACAAGGCAGGGGGCTGAGAATCATCCCCCAAGTGTCTCTGAAGAAAGTGTGCCCCTATTCCCTAGAGTGTACAGTTGGGTGGGTTCTTTAGATGGACCATGAGCACCCAATATTTTTGGTTGTAAGGACTGAGAAGTACCAGTTATCCTCGGACCCCTTTTGTGGTTGGCTGGGTGACCTGAGTGGAGCCATCTGTTCTTAGGCCCCTGATATGGGTAGGTGAGGACCCTGTTTAATAGGCAAAGCAATGTCAAACATCAAACACCCACCTTTCCACTGCACAGCTGAAATAGTTGCTGTCTGCCAACAGGGGCCTATTCTCCTGAAATAGGCCCAGACAGGTCCATGCAGAGGGGAAAGGTTGTCAAAGTCCATGGACCGCTTATGTCTGATCAGGAGCTGCTTCTGTCCTGAGCTTCCCTGGTTAATGGAGCTGGTAAATTAAGATTTTCCCCAGTTGCAAATTTACTCCTTCTCAAAGCCCGTGAGGATGGGTCTAGGCTCTAAACAGGACCTATCTCAGGCCCAGGGAAGTCAGCCACTGAAGCCATCTTGGGAGTAGGGGGGTGGGGGTGCAGAGTGGGGATTGCAGTGAAATATATGAAGGTAATTAGCTTTTGCTGAGAGCGCCATTCTTCTCTGGTTCCGGAGGTCTGAGTAGGCTGTATGGCTGGCTGCTTCTCCCTGAGGAAACTGTGGCCGAACGCTAGTACCAACCAGCCACTGCAGCTCCTGGGAATGGTGCCTGAGGGTTTCCCATGATTCAGGTCTGGTAACTCCTCTCCACTTCTGAACCATCTCTTCCTCCCCCTGCCCCTCAGTTCTTTTTCTAAGCTTGCCTTTGATACTCAGGGCTCCTAGCTTGTCATAAATATACTTGTTTCACTTGTTTTTTTCAGGTGTTTGTTGTAAAGAGAGCTCGCTGGAAGCGCCTGTCTATTCTGCCACTTTGGCTCTGCCTCTGGAAATAGCATCTTTTGATTTCTTGATTGCTGCTGCTATGGGTATTGATTGTGGATCCAAGTAAAATGAAATCCTTGACAACTTCAATCTTTTTTCTGTTTATCATGGTTTGGCTTATTGGTCCAATAGTGAGGATTTTTGTTTTTTTATGTTCAAGTGTAATCCATAATGAAGGCTGTAGTCTTTTATTTTCCTCAGTAAATGCTTCAAATCCTCTTCACTTTCAGCAAGCAAAGTTGTGTCATCTGCATAATGCAGGCTGTAATGAGTCTTCTTCCAATTCTGATACCTCATTCTTCTTCATGTAGTCCAGTTCCTCAGATTATTTGCTCAGCACAGAGATTGAATAGGTATGGTGAAAGGACACAACCCTGACACTCACCTTTCTTGTCTGTAAACCACTCAGTCTCCCCATGTTCTGTCTGAACAATTGGCTCTTGATCCATGGACAGGTTCCTGATAACACAATTA
This sequence comes from Loxodonta africana, assembly GCF_030014295.1. NCBI lineage: Eukaryota > Metazoa > Chordata > Mammalia > Proboscidea > Elephantidae > Loxodonta > Loxodonta africana. The sequence goes on along the minus strand of NW_026975090.1, from coordinate 104,337 downwards.
TGTGTTCTGGAATTCCCATTCTTCACAATGTTATCCGTAATTTGTTATGATCCACACAGTCAAATGCCTTTGCATAGCCAGTAAAACACAAGTAAACATCCTTCTGGTATTCTCTGCTTTCAGCCAGGATCCATCTGACATCAGCAATGATATCCCTGGTTCCACTCCCTCTTCTGAATCTGGCTTGAATTTCTTGCAGTTCCCTGTTGTTATACTGATATTCAAATCTATTAATGTCCCGTTTATCTTACCATTAATAAGGACCAGTTATAAAAATATATAAATGGTCACCTAATGGTATTAAAAATATGATATTCAAGTCAGCTATTATAGAGACCTCTTTGGTTTAGGGTCTGTCAAAACCAATATGCCTATTGTTCATAGGAGACATCTATGATATCTCACTGGTTTCTAGTCATGCTTGTAGAGCAAGTCAAAATTTCACCCAAGCTCCTGTCAGTATTAATTATATAAAATACATATGGGTTGGGACGGGTGTATATCATCGCCATTATTATCAGCAACAGCACTTTTTTTGCATTATCACTAAATCAGTTAAAATTTGTTTTAACTGGGTTAAAAAAAAAAAAAAACCTGAGTTCAAACTTGTATAATAATTACAGGTGCATGAACCCCTTTAGGAAAAATAAACAACTGACCTAATTAGACAACATCTGGTTTAATTCATGCTCCAGACATAATCACGACAAATGGGATTACAGTTATTGGTGAAATGGTTAGATTATATCCTTGGAACTGGGCTTGAACTCTATCCTAGTTGATTGACAATCCACAAGCTTCATTGACTTAAAATGTGGGGATATTTCTCATTTATAATACCTCTTGGATGTGAGTCAAGTGCAAATCTGCTCTGTATTATCATCTTTCCTATTTCATTTGTGGTTAGCAGCTCTTATGTTAGCCACTATCATGGCAAATGCATAGGAATATGCCTGGAACCAGATAAATGGCACTTAATTCTTCTGTTTGAATGTGGAATCCTTCACTTCACTCATATTCCATTTGCCCAGCAAGTCATATCGCAAATCCTGATGTGAAAGAGAAGAGAAATACCCCGCTACTCAGGATGCACCAAGGATAACCCTCTCCCTTGTTTCTAGGTATAGTGAATTAATCATATATTTCATATACCATTAGGCCTGTATTTGGCTTCCATATCATGTTCTTATATTAGTCGTGGAATCGACTCGAAGGCACTGGGTTGGGATATTAGTCAGAATTTACTACAATAGTGCATGAAAGACAACCACAGAATCTTAGTGACAAATAATAAAAAGTATTTCATGCAACTCTACAGATCAGCTAGGTTTTGAGTTCAGGTTGTTTCCATGCATCTCTTAATTTCCTTGGACAAGTTGAAGGGGCAGCAGACACTTGAGGCATGTTCATCTCATGGTAGAACTTCAAGCTTTCAGAGGAGAAGTCTCTTACAGACTAGGCTGGGAAACACCACACTCACACTCATATCCACATTCCATTAACCAAGTACCATGGCCAAGACTAGTGTCAGTGGGTCAGGAAATATACTCCTCCCATGGAGACAGTGTAGGTCTATGTGTGTGGGGGCAAGCAGGGGAATAATGTCAATATTTGGTGACTAATAATCTAATCTACACAAGTTGCATTCACTCATCCAAGAAATACTTTCTGGACACAAATATTTTTTTCGGGTACCAAGCAGGATGTCAAAGTATATGCATTCTAGTTGTTGTTAGCTGCCATCAAGTTGGTTCCGAGTTATGGTGACTTTATGCATCATAAAATGAAAGATTGCCATGTCCTGTAACATCTTCATGATCTTTGGTATTTTGAGTCCATTGTTGCAGCTATTGGGTTAATCCGTCTCACTGAGGGTTTCCCCCATTTTGGTTGGCTCTCTACTTTACCAAACATGGTACCTTTTTCCAGCAATTAGTTTTTCCTGATGACATGTCCAAAGCAAGCAATTTGAAGTCTCACCATCTGTCATGGATTGAATTGTGTCCCCCCCCCAAAATATCTGTCAACTTGCCTAGGTCATGATTCCCTTGTACGATTCTATGATTGCCTATCATTTTACGATCTGATGTGGTTTCGCTAAGTGTTGTACACCCCATCACTATGATGTAATAAGATGGATTAGCAGAAGTTATGTTGATGAAATGTATAAGATCAGGTAGTGTCTTAAGTGAATCTCTTTTGAGATACAAAAGAGAGAAGTGAGAAGAGAGACATGGGGGCCTCATACCACCGAGAAAGGAGTGCTGAAGCAGAGCATGTCCTTTGGGTCTGCACTGAGATGCTCCCAGACCAAGGGAAGATTGATGACAAGGACATTCCTCCAGCGCAGACAGAGAGAGAAAGCCTTCCCCTGGAGCTCACGACCTGAATTTGGACTTGTAGCCTACTAGACAGTGAGAGAATAAATTTTTCTTTGTTAAAGCCATCCTCCTGTGGTATTTCTGATATAGCAGCATTAGATGACTAAGACACCATCCTAATTTCTAAGGTACATTTTGGTTGTATTTCTTCTAAGACTGAATGACTAAACATTCATTCTATTGGGAGTCTATGGTATATTGAATATTCTTCATCAATACTGGAGTTTGCATGCATCGATTCTTTTTCTAGTAGTAGACAGAAATAGATACACATAATTACATATATATAGTAAGATGGTGCCTTGCTATCTGAAGAAAAATTTAAAAAGTAAGGTAAAAGGACAAGATAGTAACTGGTTCAGGGATGAAGTCTCTCTATCATTTCTAGAAGCAGACTGCTCAAAGCAAATGAACTGGCTAAAGCCCTAAAATAAGAGATGAGTTATTATCCAAAGAAGAAACCTCAGCAAAATATAGATGTAATACAATGAAAGAGCCCAGTGAGGTAATAGGAATTGAGGAGCATACAATAATGGAGGCCATGTGGAGTTGGGCCTTGAGTTTAATTTTAAAAGCTTTCCATTCAACTCAAGTTTTTGTAAAATTGAGTAGAACCTTAATAAAATCTAACATACTTTAAATGGATTATTCCATGTGCTTTATGGTACAAAGATGGGCACAGTAAGACCATTTAGGTAGATACTACAAAAGTACAGGTGAGTAAGTATGATGACTTGAACCATCAACTATGGAAAATAGCAAAAGTAGCAAAGTCCTGAAGACAATGAGGAAATGCTGAATAATGCATTCTTTGAGAGAACAGTGGAGTCAGGGATGCTACTAAAGCTTTGGTTGAATAAAGGCATCATTTAACGATAGGGTGAAGATTGAGCAGGAAAATATCCTGGAGAGCGTAATCAACCTTTAAACTTCAAATATGTCAATTTTGAATACTTAATATATATCCTCATGGAGATATTACCTTGGAAGTTGATATTCAACCATGGATTTCAGGGAAGAGATTCTATTTGGAAGTATAAATTTGGTTGTAGAAATTAAACAATGACATAAACTAAAAAAAAAAAAAAAAACTGGATTTAGTCAAATGAGAAGTCTGTTTATTTAAATAAGGACACAGCACTGTTCATTTATTACAAAATGTCAGGTATCTGGTAGGGGCTGTTACTTATTTTTTGGTATTACTCTGGCTACTATTGGGCCTTTACGTACCTACATAAGTTTTAGAATTAGTTTGTCATTTTCTTTACAAATTTTGTTGTGATTTTTATTAGATTTGCGTAGAATATATAAACAGTATTGGTGGAATTTAGTCTTCTTAACCATTAACTTTCTATAACTCAAGAATTATTGAGATCTACCTTCATGTCAATATTATAATTTTATCCATGAAATCCTTGAGTGGATATGTGTGTTCACGAGTCTAGGAGTGTGTGCATGCAAGTGTGCATTCATATACACGCGTGTAAGTCTGTTCACAGATATACATTAACAAAATATAATCAATAAAATACCAAAAAAACACTGAATAGAAAATACCTAAACCAGAAAGCTACTGAACCATTAAAATCCAAAGCAAATTGCTGTCGTATAATTTTTATGTTACTTTTATCAAAATATCAAGAAAGTTGCAATTCTTATACTTTGTAGTATATTTCACACACAGGGCATAGTGAGGGTAAGGAGTTTCCAGGGGCAATCTTTAAGTTCAGCCTTTCCCTATCCCAAATTTCAAGATGAATAGATGTTGATGAGTCAGCAGAAATGTCTTCCCCCCTCTTGTCTGGCTTTCATATATGTGGCGCCTAAAATCATTCTGTACCTTGTCTGCTGCACCCTTGGACTTGGACCCTGGTGCATGTGCCCTCCTCTGCCCCCCTTTTGCTATGCTTCTGTTTAGACAATGGAGAATATAAAATAGAACAAAACGATGTGATTAATAATCCCTCTTGCAAAAAAGACTCGGAAAAACAAGTGAATTGATCACATACATAACAATCTATGAACCCTGAACAACAAACACAGATTTAGAGATGGAGAATGAACAAATACGGAGAGGCAGCGATTGTTTTCAGAGCCTGGAGCCAGCTTACCAGTCAGCAGATTTTCTGGAAAAACTAGTTTCCCAGTGATGGCTCGGAGACAGCAGTCCATATCAAACCACATAAAGAAGCAGACCATGACAGCTTCTACAACCCCCCAAACAAAAGAATCAAAATCTTTGTCAAATGAAGATACAATCCTGGAATTATCAGATACAGAATAGAAAAAACTAATTTACAGAATGCTTCAAGACATCAGAAACGAAATAAGGCAAACTGTAGAAAAAGCCAAGGAACACACCAATAAAACTGTTGAAGAACTCAGAAAGATTATTCAAGAACATAGTGGAAAAATTAATAAGTTGCAAGAATCCATAGAGAGACAGCATGTAGAAATCCAAAAGATTAACAATAAAATTACAGAATTAGACAACGCAATAGGAAGTCAGAGGAGCAGACTCGAGCAATTAGAAGGCAGACTGGGACTTCTGGAGGACCAGGGAATCAACACCAACATAGCTGAAAAAAAAATCAGATAAAAGAATTAAAAAAAATGAAGAAACCCTAAGAATCATGTGGGACTCTATCAAGAAGGATAACTTGCGAGTGATTGGAGTCCCAGAACAGGGAGGGGGGACAGAAAACACAGAGAAAATAGTTGAAGAACTCCTGACACAAAACTTCCCTGACATCATGAAAGACGAAAGAATATCTATCTGAGATGCTCATCGAACCCCATTTAAGATTGATCCAAAAAGGAAAACACCAAGACATATTATCATCAAACTCGCCAAAACCAAAGATAAACAGAAAATTTTAAAAGCAGCCAGGGAGAAAAGAAAGGTTTCCTTCAAGGGAGAATCAATAAGAATAAGTTCAGACTACTCAGCAGAAACCATGCAGGCAAGAAGGGAATGGGATGACATATACAGAGCACTGAAGGAGAAAAACTGCCAGCCAAGGATCATATATCCAGCCAAACTCTCTCTGAAATATGAAGGAGAAATTAAGATATTTACAGATAAACACAAGTTTAGAGAATTTGCAAAAACCAAACCAAAGCTACAAGAAATACTAAAGGATATTGTTTGGTCAGAAAACCAATAATATCAGATACCAGCACAATACAAGGTCACAAAACAGAATGTCCTGATATCAACTCAAATAGGGAAATCACAAAAACAAACAAATTAAGATTAATTAAAAAAATAACAATACACATAATGGAATCATGGAAGTCAATAGGTAAAAGATCACAATAATCAAAAAGAGGGACTAAATACAGGAGGCATTGAACTGCCAGATGGAGAGCGATACAAGGCGATATAGAATGATACAAGTTAGGTTTTTACGTAGAAAAATAGGGGTAAATAATAAGGTAACCACAAAAAAGTATAACAAATCCATAACTCAAGATAAAAGCCAAGAAAAATGTAATGACTCAACCAACATAAAGTCAAACACTATGAAAATGAGGATCTCACAATTTACTAAGAAAAACGTCTCAGCACAAAAAAGTATGTGGACAAATGAAATTGCCAACACCACACATGAAAAGGCATCAAAATGACAACACTAAACACTTATTTATCTATAATTACGCTGAATGTAAATGGAATAAATGCACCAATAAAGAGACAGAGTCACGGACTGGATAAAGAAACACGATCCATCTATATGCTGCCTACAAGAGACACACATTAGACTTAGAGACACAGACAAAATAAAACTCAAAGGATGGAAAAAAATATATCAAGCAAACAATAAGTAAAAAAGAAGAGGAGTAGCAATATTAATTTCTGACAAAATAGACATTAGACTTAAATCCACCACAAAGGATAAAGAAGGACACTATATAATGATAAAAGGGACAATTGATCAGGAAGACATAACTATATTAAATATTTATGCACCCAATGACAGGGCTGCAAGATACATAAATCAAATTTTAACAGAATTGAAAAGTGAGATAGACACTTCCACAATTATAGTAGGAGACTTCAACACACCACTTTCGAAGAGGGACAGGAATTCCAGTAAGAAGCTCAATAGAGACACGGAAGACCTACTTACAACAATCAACCAACTTGACCTCATTGACTTATACAGAACTCTCCACCCAACTGCTGCAAAGTATACTTTTTTTTCTAGCGCACATGGAACATTCTCTAGAATAGACCACGTATTAGGTCATAAAACAAACCTTTGCAGAGTCCAAAACATCGAAATATTACAAAGCATCTTCTCAGACCACAAGGCAATAAAACTAGAAATCAATAACAGAAAACCTAGGGGAAAAGAACTCAAATACTTGGAAAATGAACAATACCCTCCTGAAAAAAGACTGGGTTATAGAAGACATCAAGGAGGGAATAAGGAAATTCATAGAATGCAACGAGAATGAAAATACTTCCTATCAAAACCTCTGGGACACAGCAAAAGCAGTGCTCAGAGGCCAATTTATATCGATAAATGCACACATACAAAAAGAAGAAAGAGCCAAAATCAGAGAACTGTCCCGACAACTTGAACAAATAGAAAGTGAGCAACAAAAGAACCCATCAGGCACCAGAAGAAAACAAATAATAAAAATTAGAGCTGAACTAAATGAATTAGAGAACAGAAAAACAATTGAAAGAATTAACAAAGCCAAAAGCTGGTTTTTCGAAAAAATTAACAAAATTGATAAACCATTGGCTAGACTGACTAAAGAAATACAGGAAACAAATAACCCAAATAAGAAACGAGAAGGACCACATCACAACAGAACCAAATGAAATTAAAAGAATCAGATTACTATGAAAAATTGTACTCTAACAAATTTGCAAACCTAGAAGAAATGGATGAATTCTTGGAAAAACACTACCTACCTAAACTAACACATTCAGAAGTAGAACAACTGAACAGACCCATAACAAAAAAAGAGATTGAAACGGTAATCAAAAAACTTCCAACAAAAAAAAAAAAGCCCTGGCCCGGACGGCTTCACTGCAGAGTTCTACCAAACTTTCAGAGAAGAGTTAACACCACTACTACTGAAGGTATTTCAAAGTATAGAAAAGGACGGAATACTACCCAACTCATTCTATGAAGCCACCATCTCCCTGATCCCAAAACCAGGTAAAGACATTACAAAAAAAGAAAATTACAGACCTATATCCCTCATGAACATAGATGCAAAAATCCTCAACAAAATTCTAGCCAAAGAATCCAACAACACATCAGAAAAATAATTCACCATGATCAAGTGGGATTTATACCAGGTATGCAAGGGTGGTTTAACATCAGAAAAACCATTAATGTAATCCATCACATAAATAAAACAAAAGACAAAAACCACATGATCTTATCAATTGATGCAGAAAAGGCATTTGACAAAGTCCAACACCCATTTATGATAAAAACTCTTACCAAAATAGGAATTGAAGGAAAATTCCTCAACATAATAAAGGGCATCTATGCAAAGCCAACAGCCAATATCACTCTAAACGGAGAGAACCTGAAAGCATTTCCCTTGAGAACGGGAACCAGACAAGGATGCCCTTTATCACCGCTCTTATTCAACATCGTGCTGGAAGTCCTAGCCAGGGCAATTAGGCTAGACAAAGAAATAAAGGGTATCCGGATTGGCAAGGAGGAAGTAAAGTTATCACTATTTGCAGATGACATGATCTTATACACAGAAAACCCTAAGGAATCCTCCAGAAAACTACTGAAACTAATAAAAGAGTTTGGCAGAGTCTCAGGTTATAAAATAAACATACAAAAATCACTTGGATTCCTCTACATCAACAAAAAGAACATCGAAGAGAAAATCACCAAATCAATACCATTCACAGTAGCCCCCAAGAAGATAAAATACTTAGGAATAAATCTTACCAAGGATGTAAAAGACCTATACAAAGAAAACTACAAAGCTCTACTACAAGAAATTCAAAAGGACATACTTAAGTGGAAAAACATACCCTGCTCATGGATAGGAAGACTTAACATAGTAAAAATGTCTATTCTACCAAAAGCCATCTATACATTTAACGCACTTCCGATCCAAATTCCAATGTCATATTTTAAGGGGATAGAGAAACAAATCACCAATTTCATATGAAAGGGAAAGAAGCCCCGGATAAGCAAAGCATTACTGAAAAAGAAGAAGAAAGTGGGAGGCCTCACTGTACCTGATTTCAGAACCTATTATACAGCCACAGTAGTCAAAACAGCCTGGTACTGGTACAACAACAGGCACATAGACCAATGGAACAGAATTGAGAACCCAGATATAAGTCCATCCACGTATGAGCAGCTGATATTTGACAAAGGACCAGTGTCAGTAAGTTGGGGAAAAGATAGTCTTTTTAACAAATGGTGCTGGCATAACTGGATATCCATTTGCAAAAGAATGAAACAGGACCCATGCCTCACACCATGCACAAAAACTAACTCCAAGTGGATCAAAGACCTAAACATAAAGACTAAAAGGATAAAGATCATGGAAGAAAAAATAGGTACAACCCTAGGAGCCCTAATACAAGGCATAAACAGAATGCAAAACATTACCAAAAATGATGAAGAGAAACCCGATAACTGGGAGCTCCTAAAAATCAAACATCTATGCTCATCTAAAGACTTCACCAAAAGAGTAAAAAGACCACCTACAGACGGAAAGAATTTTCAGCTATGACATCTCCGACCAGCGCCTGATCTCTAAAATCTATATGATTCTGTCAAAACTCAACCACAAAAAGACAAACAACCCAATCAAGAAGTGGGCAAAGGATATGAACACACATTTCACTAAAGACATTCAGGCAGCCAACAGATACATGAGAAAATGCTCTCGATCATTAGCCATTAGAGAAATGCAAATTAAAACTACGATGAGATTCCATCTCACTCCAACAAGGCTGGCATTAATCCAAAAAACACAAAATAATAAATGTTGGAGATGCTGCGGAGAGATTGGAACTCTTATACACTGCTGGTGGGAATGTCAAATGGTACAACCACTTTGGAAATCTATCTGGCGTTATCTTAAACAGTTAGAAATAGAACTACCATACAACCCAGAAATCCCACTCCTCGGAATATACCCTAGAGATACAAGAGCCTTCACACAAACAGATATATGCACACCCATGTTTATTGCAGCTCTGTTTACAATAGCAAAAAGCTGGAAGCAACCAAGGTGTCTGTCAACGGATGAATGGGTAAATAAATTGTGGTATATTCACACAATGGAATACTACGCATCGATAAAGAACAGTGACGAATCTCTGAAATATTTCATAACATGGAGGAACCTGGAAGGCATTCTGCTGAGCGAAATTAGAGGCAAAAGGACAAATATTGTATAAGACCACTATTATAAGATCTTGAGAAATAGTAAAAACTGAGAAGAACACATACTTTTGTGGTCACGAAGGGGGAAGGGAGGGAGAGGGTTTTTTATTGATTAATCAGTAGATAAGAACTGCTTTGGGTGAAGGGAAAGACAACACTCAGTACATGGAAGATCAGCTCAATTGGACAGGACCAAAAGCAAAGAAGTTTCCGGGATAAAATGAATGATTCAAAGGTCAGTGGAGCAGGGGCGGGCGTCTGGGGAAAATGGTTTGAGGGGACTCCTATGTCAATTGGCAAAATAATTCTATTATGAAAACATTCTGCATCCCACTTTGAAATGTGGCGTCTGGGGTCTTAAATGCTAACAAGCGGCCATCTAAGATGCATCAATTGGTCTCAACCCACCTGGAACAAAGGAGAATGAAAAACACCAAGGTCACACGACAGCTAGGAGCCCAAGAGACAGAAAGGGCCACATGAACCAGAGACCTACATCATCCTGAGACCAGAAGAACTAGTTGGTGCCTGGCCACAATCGATGACTGCCCTGACAGGGAGCACAACAGAGAACTCCTGAGGGAACAGGAGATCAGTGGGATGCAGACTCCAAATTCTCATAAAAAGACCATACTTAATGGTCTGACTGAGACTAGAGGAATCCCGGCGGCCATGGTCCCCAGACCTTCTGTTGATACAGGACAGGAACCGTCCCCGAAGACAACTCATCAGACATGAAAGGGACTGGTCAGCGGGTGGGAGAGAGATGCTTATGAAGAGTGAGCTAATTATATCAGGTGGACACTTGGGAGTGTGTTGGCAGCTCTTGTCTGGAGGGGGAATGGGAGGATAGAGAGAGAGGGAAGCTGGCAAAATTGTCACGAAAGGAGAGACTGAAAGGGCTGACTCAATAAGGGAAGAGCAGGTGGGAGAACGGAGTAAGATGTATGTAAACTTATATGTGACAGACCGATTGGAATTGTAAACGTTCACTTGAAGGTTAATAAAAGTTAATAAAAAAATACAAAAAAAAAATGTTAAGTAAGTGCATATTGTTTGTCAACTGCTGTTTCAGGTCCCATAGAAACATAAGTAAACCATCAGACAAATTCTCTGCCCATCAGAAACTTACAGTCCAATGTAGAAATACACAAAAAATGCATATACAAATAGAGATAACAGTAAAAATCAAAGTGATGCTAATGCTTACAAAATGAGCAAGGCATTGAAGTAGAATGTTAATTTATAGGTTAAATTAGTTGGTCAGCAAAGTCCTTTCTTAACAGTGATATCTCAGCAGAGATCTGAATGATAGAGGAGAGCCAAACAACAGGAAAATATGCAAAAAAAAAAAAAAAATACTAGGAGAGAGAACAAACCCCAGTCCAAAGGCCTAGAGAAAATGAAACAAAACAAGCAGGATGCACAGCAGAAATCAAGGGAGAGAAGGTTGCTGTGTAGTGAGGCGAGAGATATGTCCAAAAGATTATCATGGCAGCCTAAAGGACTTGGATTTATTTAAAATCTTTGAAAAGATTTGATCAGAGAGACATGTCACCTGAGTAATGTTTTAAGAACTTCCACCTGGTTGTTGTCTGATTAGACTCTAGAGGGAAAAACTGAAGGTTGGGAGAGCAGTTAGGAGGCCCTTACAGTGTCTGAGCAAGCTGTAGTGGCAGCCAGGCCCAGGGTGTTGGCAAGGGAGTAATTTAGAAGTGGGCAGATATGGAATCTATTCTGAAGATACAACCAACAGAAAATGTTGTATATAAGATGTTAAAGAAAGAGAGAAGTCATTGATGAGTCCAAATTAGAGAAAAACCCTGACATCACATCAGTGGGGGATAAACCTTTTTGGTAAAAAATAATACAAATTCCCATAGAACACTAAATACAAACATACTAATTTTTTTTAATAGTCTAGAAGAGGCAGAAAAAAATCTGTAATATGATAAAATGCATACATAGTTTAAATGGAAAATAAAACACTGTTAATGTTTTCCCTCAATGTTACAATCAAACATTAAGGATCAAATACTCAACATTTTTCTTGGAAGTTGTAGACCTGGATATCATGGCAAACAACACTGGAACCAAAAATATCTTACCTTTGAAAAGCTAGCAAAAACGAATGGTATTTACGTATGATATAATCAATCTGAAACACTATTAGACTCAACTGAAAAATCATATGAACTAAAAAGAATGCTCAGAAAGTATAATTGGCACCCCATTAATATAGATAAAGTATAACCCTGAAGAGTTACAAATTTTATTTTCTCATAAATAAAAAATGCAACAAAATTTATACATTTCCTAAATCTAAATTATCAATTTATATTTAGGAAATGTATTTTGTGATATTTATATAAAACATTTTTTCCTTGAACTCCACTTAAACCAAATGAAACCCATGTTATTGAGTTGATTCCAACTTACAGCAACCCTATAAGAGAGATGTAACTGCTCAGTAGGATATTCTTGCTGTACTTCTTCCAGGACAGATTTTTTTCTCCTTTTGGCAGTCAACGGTACATTAAATATTCTTCACTAAAACCATTATTCAAAGGCACCAACTCTTCTCTGGTCTTCCTTACTCCTTGTCTAGCTTTCACACACGTATAAGGCAGTTGAAAACACCATGGCTTGGATCAGGCACTCCGTGGTCCTTAAAGTGACATCTTTGCTTTTTAACACTTTAAGGAAGTCTTTTGCAGCAGATTTGCCTAAAGTAACACGTCATTTGATTTCTTGAATGCTGCTTTGATTGTCACTCCAAGTAAAATGAAATCCTTGACAAGTTCAATATTTTCTCCTTTTATCATGACGTTTCTTACTGGTCTGGTTGTGAGGATTTCTGTTTTCTTTATGTTGAGGTGTAATCTATAATGAAGGCTGTGGTTTTTGATCTTTATCACTAAGTGCTTCAAGTCCTCTTCACTTTCAGTAAGCATGGTCTTGTCATCTGCATATCACAGGTTGTTAATGAGTCTTCCTCTAATCCTGATGCCAAATTCTTCTATACAGTCTGGCTTCTCAGGTTACTTGGTCAGCGTACAGATTGAATAAGTATGGTGAAAAGATACAAACCTGATGCACATCTTCCTTAACTTTAAACCATGAAGTATCCCCTTGTTCTGTTGGAACGATTGCCTCTTGATCTATGTCCAAGTTTCTTATGAGCAAAATTAAGTGCTCTAAATTCCCATTCTTTGCTATGTTATCCATAATTGGTTATGATCCACACAGTCGAATGTCTTTGCATAGTCAGTAAAACACAGGTAAACATCTTTCTGGTATTCTCTGCTTTCAGCTAGGATCCATCTGACATCAGCAATGATATCCCTCATTCCATATCCTCTCCTGAATTCATCTTGAACTTCTGGCAGTTCCCTGTCAATACACTGCTACAGCCACTTTTGAATGATCTTCAGCAAAATTTTGCTTGTATGTGATATTAATGATATTGTTCAAGAATTTCTGCATTTGATTGGACCTCCTTTCTTGGGAATAGGCATATATATTGGCTCTCTTCCAGTTGGTTGGCCAGGTAGCTGTCTTCCAAATTTCTTGGCATAGACAAATGAGCACTTCCAGTGCTGCATTTGTTTGTTGAAACATCTCAGTTGGTACTCTGTCAGTTCCTGGACCGTTGTTTTTTGCCATTCCTTTCAGCATAGCATGGACTTCCTGCAGTACCTTTGGATCTTGATCATATGCTACATCCTGAAATGTTGAACATTGACCAATTAGTTTTGGTATAATGACTCTGTGTATTCCTTCCATCTTTCTCTTGATATTTCGTTCAATATTTTGCCCATAGAATCCTTCAATATTGCGACTTGCAGCTTGAATTTTTCTTCAGTTCTTTTGACTTGAGAAATACTGAGAGTTTTCTTCCCTTTTGATTTTCTACTTCCAGATCTTTGCACAGTTCATTATAATATTTTATTTTGTCTTTCAAGCTGCCCTTTGAATCTTCTGTTCAGCTCTTCTACTTCTTAATTTCTTCTATTCCCATTAGCTACCGGATATTTTAGAGCAAGTTTCGAAGTCTCTTTTGACATCCGTTTTGGTCTCTTCTTTCTTTCCTGTCTTTATGATACATATAAACCAAAACCTATTGTCATTGAGTCAATTTTGACAGAGTAGAACTGTCCCATAGGGTTTCCAAAGAGCACCTGGTGGATTCAAACTGCCGACCTTCTGACTGGCAGTCATAGCTCTTAACCACTATGCCACCAGGGTTTCCTATAGCACTCCTCAAATCAACATAAAAGTATAAAAATGAGCAAAATATATGTCAGGAGAGTCCAGTAGAAGATAAGAAGGCACTACTATATTCATGGAAATTTATCTAATTTCACTAAAAAATAAATTTAAATTAAAATGGCAGTTGGAATTCATCATTTTTCCAAATGGTTTAGCAGATATTGGAAGATTTAAAAATAGTAATAGTAATGGTCCAAGGGAAAGCAGGTGCCCTCAGCCATTGTTGCAAATATGGATTGTGAAACTTTGTGATGATATATTTGCAGTTTTTTCAATATTTATATTTGTGCTAGAAATAATCCAAGTTAGGAATTCATAAAATGCAAATAAACAACTTTACATACTTTTCTTTATTACATTTTATAAGAGGATTTTTTGAATCAAAAAAAAAAAAAAAAAGGAAAGCATTCCCATGACTGTGAATTTCCATCAGTCAGGCATGAGAACATAATGTCTACTTTGAAAGCATTAGGAAAACTTATATTCTAACCTAGAAAAATATCTATCAAATATAGCTAGACAAGAATGCATCAGATGCAGGCAGGGCCAAGACAGTGGAGTAGTCAGATGCTTCTGATAGTCCCTCTTACAACAAAGACCTGAAAAAACAAGTAAATTGATTATATATATGACAAGCTAGAAGCCCTGAACATCAAAGGCAAAGTTAAGAAATTGGACTTAGCAACAGAGGGAGGGAGATATGGTTCAGAAGCAGCAAGAAGTTGCCGGACCTAACTCAGTGGGAACCAGTGCCCCTCATCCCTGATCTGCTGGTGTGACTGCAGAGGGGCTGGCAGTAGCTTTCTGTACACGGTTTCCCCAGCCACAGAGAGCCAGTGGCACAGAGTCTACTCATGCCTCCAGAATCAGAGAAGAACAGCGCTCTCTGCATAAGTGCTAGCATTTAATTCACTGCACAGGTCAAATACCTCCCTTTTCAAAAAAACTCTCCCCCATTTAACTGAGCCATCACCCCTCTGTCCCAGGCCCCCGAGCTGGCTTCAGTGACATTCGATTTCCCTGGGCCTGAGATAGGTCCTGGCATGCAACCAGAGCCACTGGAGAAGGAACAAATTAACAAACAGGGAAAAAATGATCTGATGGCTCCTCTAAGCTGGAAACTCAGGGCAGAAGCAGCTCCTGGCCAGGCGCAAGTGGTCCATAGACTTTGAATGGCTTTCACCCCTGCATAGAACTGTGTGGCCCATTTCAGGAGCTGGGTTCTTCTTACAGTGCATGGGCGTGTGGCCTAAGGTCTGACTTTAACGGTTTCAGCTGTGCAGTGGCGAGGTGGGTTCTTGATGCTTGACACTGCTCTATTAAGGAGGGTCCTCAACTACCCACATCAGGGGCCTGAGGACTGGTGGCTCCACCTATACCAGCTAGCCACCCATATCAGGGATACAAGGATAAGTGGTGCCTCCCAGTCCTTACAGTTAAAAGTATCGGGTGTCAGTGGTATGGCTGCAGAGCTCACCCGCTTGTGCACTCTAGAGAACAGGGACATGTCTTCCTCACAAACACTCAGGGAAAGGTTGTCAGCCCCCTACCTTGCTCAGAGTGTGACCACCTGATGCAACAAGAGACCTGTGCATACACCAATCGCCACTGCTCCTCAAAGACAGTAGGTGAGAGCCTACACCACACACTTGGTGACCAACTACCTGGAAATCTGAGCTGAATCCTTACAAGAAAACTGAGTGGACTTCTAGGCTCATATATCTGATAACAGCTCTAGCCATCTGGTGACAGGACATTAGAGCTTCAAAGGCTCCATTAATCAAGCCAACTAATTTGAGCAGCCTATTAAGTTTATTAAGTATTTCAAAACAAAACAAAGCAAGAAGCTAGGACACAGTATGCAAACATACAGAGACAACAGTCAACATCAAATCACATAAAGAAGCAGACAATGATCATGTCAGCAAGCTTCCAAAGCAAAGAATTGAGGAATCTTCCAGATGAAGATATATTCCTAGAATTACCAGAGATAGAATACAAAATATTAATATACAGAACTCTTCAAGATATCAGGAAAGAAAAAAATAAAAAAGAGATCAGGCAAAATGCAGAACAAGCCAAGGAACACACAGATAAAGCAGTTGAGGGAATTAAGAAGGTTATTCAAGAGAATAACAAAAAATTTAATAGGCTTCAAGAATCCTTAGAGACACAGCAGTCAGAAACTCAGAAGATCAACAATAAAATTTCAGAATTAGACAACTCAGTAGAAAGTCAAAGGAGCAGAATTCAAGAAAGTGAAGTCAGAATTAGTGAGACTGAAAACAAAATACTTGGCACCAATATATTCAAAGAAAAATCAGATAAAAGAATTTTAAGAAATGAAGAAACCCTAAGAATCATGTGGGACTCTATCAAGAGAAATAGCCTACAAGTAATCAGAGTACCAGAACAGGGAGGAAAAACAGAAAATACAGAGAAAATTGTTGAAAATTTGTTGGCAGAAAACCTCCCTGATATCATGAAAGATGAGATATCCATCCAAGATGCTCGTCTAACCCCACAGAAGGTAGATCTCAAAAGAAAGATATCAAGACATATTATAGTCAATCTTGCCAAAACCAAAGATAAAGAGAATTTTAAGAGCAGCTAGGGATAAACAAAAAGTCACCTGTGAAGGACAGTCAGTAAGACTAATCTCGGACTACTCAGCAGAAACCATGCAGGCAAGAAGGCAATGGGAGGACATATATAAAGACTTAAAGGGAAAATAATTGCCAGCCAAGAATTATATATCCAGCAAAACTGTCTCAAATATGAAGGTGAATTATGGCATTTCCAGATAAACAGAAGTTGAGGGAAATTGCCAAAACCAAACCAAAATTACAAGAAATTCTAAAGGAAATCCTCCAGTTAGAAACTCAATAACATCAGATCACAACCCAAGACAAGAACAGAGAACAGGGAAACCAGATATCATCCAAGACAGAGAAATCACAAAACTAAATCAAAGCTAAAATGCTCAGAACAGGGAAACAGACATCAGGAAGTAAAAGATGACAACATTAACTCAAAAAAGAAGGACTAAAAGATGTAGTCATAGATCTTTCATATGGAGTATGAAAATAGGGGTAAATATCAAGGTAATCACAAAGGAAAATAACAATCCTGCACATCAAAATAATAATAAAAAAAGAAAAACATGAAGACAGCAAAAACAAAAGCAACAGCAATGGAAAAGAGGAAAAGACAATACATAAAGAAAAATTACTCAGCACAGAAAATTCAGTGGAAAAAAGAAACTGTCAACAACCCCAAAAAAGACATCAAAATGACAGCACTAAACTCATACCTAGACATAATTACGCTGAATGTAAATGTACTAAATGCACCAATAAAGAGACAGAGAGTGGCAGAATGGATTAAAAAAAAATGATCTGCCTATATGTTGCCTACAAGAGACACACCTTAGACATAAAGATACAAACAAACTAAAACTCAAAGGATGGAAAAGAGATACCAAACAAACAACAACCAAAAAAGAAGAGCGGCAATATCAATTTCTAACAAAATAGACTTTAAAGTAAAATCTACCACAAAGGATAAGGAAGGACCCTTTTGTGCACCCAATGACAGGGCTCCAAAATACATAAAATGAACTCTAAAAGCACTGAAAACAGAGATGGGCAGCTCTACAATAATAGTAGGAGGCTCCAACACACCACTTTTGGTGAAGGACAGAATATCCAGAAAGAAGCTAAATAAAGACAGTGAAAATCTAAATGACACAATCAACCAACCTGATCTCATAGGCACATACAGAACACCCCACCCAACGGCAGACAAGCATATTTTCTTTTCCAATGCACATGGAGCGTTCTCCAGAATAGACCACATATTAGGTCATAAGCAAGTCTTAACAGAATCCAAAACATCAAAATATCTCGAAGCACCTTTTCTGACCGTAATGCCATAAAAGTAGAAACCAATAACATAAAGCAAGTGAAAAAAAAATCAAACACACAGAAACTGAACAACACCTTGCTGAAATACTACTGGGTTATAGAAGAAATTAAGGATGGAATAAAGAAATTCGTAGAATCAAATCAGAATGAAAACACTTCCTACCAGGACCTGTGGGACACAGCAAAACAGTGCTCAGAGGTCAATTTATAGCAATAAATGCACACATCCAAAGAAGAAAAGGCCAAAATCAAAGAATTATCCCTACAACTCAAAGAAATAGAAAGAAAGCAGCAAAAGAAGTCCTAGGGTACCAGTAGAAACAAAATAATAAAAATTAGAGCAGAATTAAATGAAATAGAAAAAAGAAAAACAATTGAAAGAGTTAACGAGACCAACAGCTGGTTCTATAAAAAGATCAACAAAATCGATAAACCATTGGCCAAATGGACAAAAGAAAAATAGGAGAGAAAGCAAATAACCCGAATAAGAAATGAGATCGGCAATATTACAACAGACCCAACTGAAATTAAAAGAATCATAACAGAATATTATGAAAAATTGTACTCCAACAAATTTGAAAACCTAGAAGAATTGGATAAATTTCTAGAAACACACTACCTACCTAATCTAACACAAACAGATGTAGAACAACTAAATAAACCTATAACAAAAGAAGAAATTGAAAAGATAATTAAAAATTCCCAATAAATAAAAGCCCTGGCCCTGATGACTTCACTGGAGAATTCTACCAAACTTTCAGAGAAGTGTTAACACCACTACTATTAAAGGTATTTCAGAACATACAAAAGGATGGAATACTCCCAATCTCATTCTAAAAAAAAAGACACCACAAAAAAAGAAAATTACAGACCAATATTCGTCATGAACTTAGACACAAAAACCCTCAGCAAAATTCTAGCCAACAACATATTGAAAAAGTAATTCACCATGACCAAGTAGGATTCATACTAGGTATGCTGAGATGGTTTAACATTTAAAAAACAATCAGTGTAATCCATCATATAAATAAAAGACAAGAACCACATGATCTTATGGATTAATGCAGAAAAGGCATTTGACAAAGTCCAACACCCATTCATGATAAAGAGTCTCAGCAAAATAGGAATAGAAGGAAAATTCCTCCACATAATAAAGGACATTTATGTAAAGCCAACAGCCAACAGCACCCTAAATGGAGTGAGTCTGAAATCATTCCCCTTGAGAACGGGAACCAGACAAGGATGCCCTTTATCATCACTTTTATTCGACATTGTTCTGGAGGTCCTAGCCAGAGCTATTAGTCTAGGAAAAAAAAAAAAAAAGCATCCAAATTGGTAAGGAAGAAATAAACTATCTCTATTTGCAGATGATATGATTTTATACACAGAAAACCCTAAAGAATCCACAAGAAAACTACTGGAACTAATAGAAGATTTCAGCAAAGTATCGGGACACAAGATAAACGTGTAAACATGCAAAAACCAGTTGGATTCCTCTATATGAGCAAAGAAAAAGCCGAAGAGGAAATCATGAAATGAATACCATTTACAATAGCCCCAAGAAGATTAAATACTTAGGAACAAATCTAACCAGAGACATAAAAGACCTATACAAAGAAAACTATGAGACACTGCTGCAAAAAACCGAAAGAGAACTACATAAGTGAAAAAACATACCTTGTTCTTCAATGGGAAGACTCAAGATTGTGAAAATGTTTATTCTACTCCAAGCAATCTGTAGATAAATGCAAGCCTGATCCAAACTCCAATGGCATTTTTTAATGAGATGGAGAAACAAACCACCAAGTTCATATGGAAAGGGAATAGGCCCTAGATAAGTAAAACAGTACTGAAAAATTAGAACAAAGTGGGAGGCCTCACACTACCTGATTTTAGTACATATTACAACACCAGGGTCGTCAAAACAGCCTGGTACTGGCACAACAGCAGGTACATAGACCAATGGAACAGAGTTGAGAATTCAGACATAAATTCATCCATGTATGAGCAGCTTGTATTTAACAAAGGCCCAAAGTCCATTACATGGAGAAAAGACAGTCTCTTTAACAAATGGTGCTGGAATAACTGGATATCCATCTGCAAAAAAATGAAACAAGACCCATACCTCTCACACCATGCAGAAAAACTAACTCAAAATGGATCAAAGACCTAAATATAAAATCTAAAATGATAAAGATCATGGAAGAAAAAATAAGAACTCTAGTAGCCCTCAAACATAGCATAAACAGTATACAAAACATTGCCAACAATGCACAAACACTGGAAGGTAAAGTTGATAACTGGGAGCTTCTAAAAACGAAACACTTACCCTCATCCAAAGGCCTCACCAAAAGAGTAAAAAGACTACCTATAGACTGGGAAAAAAAATTTGGCTACAACAAATCTGATCAGTGTCTAAATCTTTAAAATCTACAAGATACTGCCAAACTTCAACAACAAAAAGACAAATAAACCAATTAAAAAATGGGCAAAGTGTATGAACAGAAACTTCACCAAATAAGACGTTCAGGCAGCTAACAGCTACGTTAGGAAACGCTCATGATCAATAGCCTTTAGAGAAATGCAAATCAAAACTACAATCAGATACCATCTTACCACAACGAAGCTGGCTCTAATCTAAAAAACACAAAATAACAAATGTTGGAGAGGTTGTGGAGAGACTGGAACACTTATACACTGCTGGTGGGCATGTAAAATGGTACAACCACTTAGGAAATCGATTTGTCGTTTCCTTAAAAAGATAGGAGTACCATACGATCCAGCAATCCCACTCCTTGGAATATAGTGTAGAGAAATAAGAGCCCTACAAGAATAGATATATGCACACCCATGTTCACTGCAGCACTGTTACAATAGCAAAGAGATGGAAACAATCAAGGTGCCCACCAATGGATAAATGGATAAACAAATTATGGTATATTCACACAATGGAATACGATGCAACAATAGAGAAAAACAATGAATCCATGAAATATAACATGTAGAAATCTGGAAGGCATTATGCTGATTGAAATTAGTCAGTCGCAGGACAAATATTGCATGAGACCACTATTATAAGAACTCAGGAAAAGGTTTAAACACAGAAGAAAACATTCTTTGATGATTACGAGAATGGGGAAGGAGGAAGAGGGATATTCACTAATTACGGAGTAGACAAGAATTATTTTAGGTGAAGGGAAGGACAACACCATACAGGGGAAGTCAGCACAACTGGATTAATCCAAAAGCTAAGCAGTTTCCTGAATACAACGAAACACTTTGAGGGACAGAGTAGCAAGGGTGGGGGTCTGGGGACCATGGTTCAGGGGACATCTAGGTCAACTGACGTAACAAATTGTGTTAAGAAAGTATTCCACATCCCACTTTGATGAGTGGTGTCCGGGGTCTTGAAAGTTAGCAAGCGGCCATGTAAGATGCACCAATTGATCTCAATCCGCCCGGAGCAAAGGAGAATGAAGAACACCAAAGACTCAAGGAAATAACTAGATGGTGCCCGGTTACCACCAATGACTGCACTGAAAGGGAACACAACAGAGAATCTCTGATGGAGCAGGAGAAAAGTGGAATGCAGACCTCAAATTCTAGTAAAAGAGACCAGGCTAAACGGTCTGACTGAACACTGGAAGGGCTCCAGAGGTCATGGCCCTTGGACTCTCTGTTAGCCCAAAACTAAAACCATTCCGAAGCCACTTCTGCAGACAAAGATTAGACTGGACTATAAGACATAAAATGAAACTGGTGAGGATTGTACTTCTTAGATCAAGTAGACACATTGTGACCGTGTGGGTAGAGCCTGTCTGGAGGCGAGATGAGAAGGCAGAAGGGGACAGGAACTGGAGGAATGGACACAGGAAGTACACAGGGGAGAAAGAAGGAGAGTGCTGTCACATTGTAGGGAGAGCAACTAGGATCACCTTAACCATGTCTGTATAAGTTTTTTGTATGAGAAACTTACTCAAATTGTAAACTTTCACTTAAAGCACAATAAAAAGAATACTTAATATTTAAAAAAAGAATTGTTATCCATACACATTTGCTAAATATTTACTTCTGAAAAACTTCCGTATACCATAACTTCCCCATTACCCTCACTTTGTTTATGATTTTTAAACTAAGCTTAAAAATTTCAAATTAGAACAATTTTATATCTTGCTATTATTATTTCACTTAAAGTAAATTTATTGCCAATCATAGCTTTTATAACAAAATATTAATTCTTTTTCCCTTGCAAATAATTCATTTGATTGGACTATATATATATACATTTTTTCTCAATGAGTCCATTTTTCAACTTCTTGTTTATAATTTCTTTTCTTATCCACTCCAAGCCTGTAAATACAATTTACAGAATGTAGTAGCAAGTTTTGATATAAGACCCTGGATTCACTTTGGAAACCCTGGTAACATAGCGGTTAAGAGCTACAGCTGCATACCAAAAGGTTAGCAGTTCAAATCCACCAGGTACTCCTTGGAAACCCTATGGCACAGTTCTACTCTGTCGTATAGGGTTGGTCGGAGTCAGAACCCACTCGATGGCAACGGGTTTTAGGGAACTTACTTTATGCAACATAAAAAAAGAAAATATAGCCACCAATTTACATATTATTTAGGTCAACAATTAGGCTATCAAACATTTATCATTTCTTAGTCACCATGCAGGTCATGGTGCCACGAATAGTGATGTTTATGGTCTCCAGATACCAAAAGAAAAATGAGTAGTGATGGTGAACATTTAGAAATTTATTTCATCTAATAAAAAGTAAATACTTTTTTTCTGATTTTGGTGCTCTACCCACTATCATCTGATGCCTATAGCCACGTTTTCTTAGCATTAGAAATATTTGTTTGTTTTTCTGTGAAAGTAATTTACAAGTGAGAGCACCTTTCGTGAGGAAAGGGGTCATGTGCATCCTCTGAGGGAGGCTGAGGAATATACTCAGCATTGCATAATCCAGTATATCAGCTGATGCCTTATTGTTTTCCTTGGCAATTTTATTGCATACTGACAGAAACGAAACAAATTAAGAGAACAGTTTATTGTGATACACTCAGTGACTATTTTTGAAAGCTGGAAGGATATATTTATTTCTACCTTTCAAATATTTTTGATATGAAAATAAAATGGCAGAAATCTTAATGAAAAGTATAATTTCTGGGATTATTTCCTTGTCTTTGGGACTTCTAATTAATTCTATAAAACATGAGAAGAACAAAAGAATTTATTTTGTATTCTCCTATGTAATTTCCATCTATCCTGTATCAGTATTTTTGAAGATTGGGTTACTTCAGAGTTTATGTCTTATTTTGTTAGAAAAAATTTTAAAAACTACCAAATTGTTTTAACATTGGTCTTTACCACTTACACAAATCTGATTCCCCTTCAACATTGAAATTTTACCCTCTGTGTACTTAGCTACATTCCCAAATTTCTCACTGGAATGACAAGATTTTGTTAATTTTAGATGAGTGGAATCACAAACATGAATTTTTGTCTAGAATGTGGGCAATTAGTTATAATATTCTAGTTTATGCTGTAGTATAACACCAGTGATTTAAAAAAATCTCTGTCATAAAACCACAATAGTGGATTTCTGGATCACGCTGCATGTTATCTTGGGATTTGTCCTCCCTCAGGGACACAGGCTGATGGTGCTTCCCTCATTGTGAAGCAACAGCAATTTATGGAAGATGTAAAACCCAAAACCCAGTGCCGTCGAGTCGATTCCGACTCATAGCGACCCTATAGGACAGAGTAGAACTGCCCCATAGAGTTTCCGAGACGTAAAGAACATGGAATTTCACTCACTGGCTCTTAATTCTTGCCATGGGTTACACATGTCACTTGCACTAATGTTTCACAGTCCACACGTAACTTCAAAGAAAAGGGAAGTGCAATCTAAGCTTGAGACAGGAAGGATGAAGATCAGATGACTAACCCACATTCCTAATCAAGTAGTTCACCCTTCTGGGTCCCAAGTCCTCTCCAAAGGAGACAACCAAATGTCCCATTCAGTCATGGAATAAGCTCAAAGCCCAGGATCTCTTGGTGATAAGCAGTCACCAATAAAAAAAATCACCAATAAGGTCCATCTTTTATCTGATGACCTGTGAATTATCTAAATTTCCCAGTTATCCAAATATCCAGCATGTCTTGGTTGGACAGGGACAGGATAACAGAAATAAACACTGGTATTAGGAAAGAATGAGATATCCACAGGAATCATGGGCCCCCAGAAGTTCTGAAATTCCATTAGGCAGACATTTAAAGGCCTACTATATTTCAGATGAGGAATAGTCACTGATAAGGCCACTTTTCTGCCTCCTTGGAGTAGTTTTCTCATTTATTTTTTATAGCATTGCCCCGGGTCTTCTCTCTGAGATATGCTTTTTAAAAGATTCATATTACCTTATCTGCCGTGACGAAAAACCCAACAAAAAACCCGCTGCCATTGAGTCGATTCTGACTCATAGTCACCCTATAGGACAGAGTAGAACTGCCCCATAAAGTTTCCAGGGAGCGCCTGGTAGACTCAAACTGCCAAGCTTTTGGTTAGCAGCCATAGCACTTAACCACCACACCACCAGGGTTTCCTACCTACCATGATAATTGTGGAATATGCTCTTATGGTTGCTAAAGAGTGTTTTCAACTAACTTTCTGCCCATGGTGATTGGAGTCTGTGATAAAGAGACTACCATTTGACAAATATTTACTGCCTTCTGCTGATCACATGAGGAGCACACTTCTTCACTCCATCACGCATTAACCTAGTTATGTGATAAAGTTTGCTCAATAGCATGTGGCTGAAAGTGTCTGTATACCACTTCCAAGCCTAGAGTTTCAGTGATATTATATTTTCACTTTTCTCTATTCATCATCATAAGAAAATGTCTCCAGTAGGTTGTCTCTTTCAAAAACTTATTTAAGTTTTCTAAGCCTAATTTCCTCATCTAAAAACCAGTTATCAGGAGAAAGATCACTAGCTATTTCAAAAGAGAGAACAAAATTCAGATGAGTACTTCAATAGGAGATGAAGGACTCAAGGAACCAAACAAGGGAAGCTGAATCGACCTAGAGACTCCCATCAGTATGTTGCTCCCAACACCCAGGAAACCGTCAAACAGCAGGACAAGATGGCTTCCAGGACCCCATGGGTGGGGCCCTCATGCAGAACCCAGAACCAAGGTGAGGACCAGCAGACAATATTTGAAACCATGGATAGTGTGGCTATCTCATTGGAAGTGAAATCATGGCGAGCCATGGTTACTTCCAGGAACTATAGTTGAAGTGGGGAAAGAGAGGAGGACAAATTTGCTGACTTCTGTCCTATAGCCTTTCTAATCTTCTGACAGTCTTACATTGTGATTTCCTACAAGAAATATGCTGGCAAAGGATCTTGGGAAATGTAGTTCTCCTTGGTATAGAGTCAAATAAAGTCAGTGAAAGTATCTGAAAACCAAGGAGCATTACAAAACATGCTGGCTAGTATGAAAAAATAAAAACCAATCATGTTGAGTCAATTACAACTCATAGCAACCCTATAGGGCAAAGTAGAACTGCCTTGTAGGGTTTTCAAGGAGCAGCTGGTGGATTTGAACTGCTAACCTTTTGGTAAGTGTCAGCTTTTAACCACTGCACCACCAGGACTCCAAGCTAATAATCCAAAAAATAGAGCCTGTCTTATATGGTGTGTGTGAGCATCTTCATATCTAGAGATTTTTTTTCTTTAAAGTCTGCTTTGTTTAATATTTTATAGCTAAACCATCTTTCCTTTTAATTAATATTTGTCTTACGTATCTTTTTGACCTTTTAAATTTCATATATTCTTTGTCTTTATATTTAAATATGCCTCCTTAAAATTTCACTCAAGTAAAATTTTGCTGAAGATAATTAAAAAATGGCTGCAGCAGTACATCAACAGGAAACTTCCAGAAATTCAAACTGATTCAGAAAAGGATGTGGAAACTAATGGGCTGCGCAGCTACCACAGCCTCCACCAGACTGAGTCCAGCACAACTAGATGGTGCCCAGCTTCCAACACCGACTGCTCTGACAAGGATCACAACAGAGGGTCCAGGACAGAACTGGAGAAAAATGCAGAACAAAACTATAACTTACAAAAAAAGACCATACTTACTGGTCTGACAGAGACTGGAGAAACCTCAAGAGTATGTCCCCTAAGCGTCCTTTTAAATCAGTACTGAAGTCACTCCTGAGGTTCACCCTTCAGCCAAAGGTAAGACAGACCCATAAAACAAATCAAGACTAAATGGGCACACCAACGCAGGGGCAAGGATGAGAAGGCTGGAGGGAACAGGAAAGCTGATAATGGGGAACCCAAGGTTGACAAGGGTAGAATGTTGACATGGTGTAGGGTTGGCAACCAATGTCACAAAACAATATGTGTATTTATTGCTTAATGAGATACTAATTTGCTCTGTAAATCTTCATCTAAAGCATAATTTAAAAAAAAGAGAGAAAAATCAAAATATCCACCTGATAGCATTTGGGAATTACTATTATTTCCATCATTGTTATCACATAATAACAAAGACCTGTGCATTGTTAATTATAATTACGTTTATTGTGCACTGTCAGGAACAGTACCAAGTACTTTTCATACATTGTTCATTCCGTGCCCGTATTAACCCCATTAAGTAGGTGCTATTATCACATCCAGGTTCCTGTGGATAGTAATGGGTAGGAATGTAAACCTAGGTTGAAATTCTTAACCACTGTTACATTAACTTCAGTTCTACTTCTGGCCACGGTGGTTCTGTTTTTGTATATTAATTGATTAAATGTATTGAGGAAGACTGAAACTATAAACCCAGAGAGATAAATTTGAATATGTAAGTATATAGCCAATGGAAGGATTTCAAAGGGTAATGGAATCAGGGTATTATAATGAAGAAAGATATGGATCATTAGGATGGCCGACCAAAGAGTAAGAAACACCAACTCTTCAGATGAACTATGTGAGCACTACCCAACTGGCACAATGGTAAGTTCCATCACTTGTCTTGTCAAAGAGGATATGACATACTGAAGCCATATACAGCTGTATTTCTGTATGACTTGATTCTGATCCATTGAGCAGACAACCATGTATATTGACTCTGATCTACAAGAAATATGTGCTCTGTGTACTAGGCTTTGGGTACACAGATATACGTTCCCTTTCTTTTCTTTTCTTTTTTAAATAAGTTGTGGTTAAATAAATATTAAAATTAAAAAAATCCTGATTTAAAAGAAAAAAAATAAAATGACATGGAAGGAGGGATATAATTGCTGATGTCCAGTGGATCTTGGCAAAAAGCTGAGAATACCAGAAAGATGTTTATTGTTGTTGTTATTAGGTGCAGTGGAGTCGCTTCCGACTCATAGCGATCCTATGTACCACAGAAAGAAGCACTGTCCGGTCCCGTGCCATACTTACACTCGTTGTTATGCTTGAGCCCGTTGTTGCAGACACTGTGTCAATCCATCTCATTGAGGGTCTTCCTCTTTTAAGCTGACCCTGTACTTTACCAGGCATGATGTCCTTCTCCAGGGACTGATCTCTTCTGACAACACGGCCAAAGTATGTTAGATGCAGTATCACCATCCTGGCTTCTAAGGAGCATTCTGGCTGTACTACTTCCAAGACAGATTTGTTTGTTCTTTTGGTATATTAAATATTCTTTGCCAACACCACAATTCCAAGGCATCAGTTCTTCTTCAGTCTTCCTTATTCATTGTCCATCTTTCACATGCATATGAGGCAATTGAAAATACCACTAATGCTTGGAACCTGAAATATACGACGTATGAATCTAGGAAAATTGGAAATCTTCAAAAACGAAATGGAACACATAAGCATCGATATCCTAGGCATTAGTGAGCTGAAATGGACTGATATTGGCCATTTTGAATTGGATAACACATAGCCTACTATGCCAGAAATGACAACTTGAAGAGAATGGTGTTACATTTATCGTCAAAAAGAACAATTCGAGGTCTATCCTGAAGTACAGTGCTGTCAGTGATAGGATAATATCCATAGGCCTATAAGGAAGACCAGTTAATACGACTACCATTCAAATTTAGGCAGTAACCACTAAGAACAAAGTTGAAGAAATTGAATATTTTTTCAGCTTCTGTAGTCTGAAATTGAGTGAACGTACAATCAGGATGCATTGGTAATTACTGGTGATTGGAATGTGAAAGTTGGAAACAGAGAAGAACAATTGGTAGTTGGAAAATATGGCCTTGGTGATAGAAACAATGCCGGAGATTGAATGATAGAGTTTTGTGAGACCAATGACTTCTTCATTAATAATACCTTTTTTCACCGACATAAATGGCGACTATGCACATGGACCTCACCAGATGGAATACACAGTAACCAAAACGACTACATCTACGGAAAGAGACAAAGGAAAAGCTCAATATCATCAGTCAGAACAAGGCCAGGGGCTGACTGTGGAACAGAGAAATTTTTATGTGTTAATTATTGACTATTCAAAGGCATTTGACTGAGTAGATCATAAGAAATTTTGGATAACATTGCAAAGAGTGGGAATTCCAGGACAGTTAATTTTGCTCATGCAGATTCTCTACATAGACCAAGAGGCAGCAATTGGAACACAACAATGGGACACTGCTTAGTTTGAAATCAGAAAAGATGTGTGTTAGGACTGTATCCTTTCACCACACTTATTCAATCTGTATGCTGAGCAAATGATCTGAGATGGACTATATGAAGAAGGCAGCATCAGCATTAGAGAAAAACTCATAAACAACCTGCAATATGCAGAACACACAGCCTTGCCTGTTGAAAGTGAAGAGGACTTGAAGCACTTGCTGATGAAGATCAAAGACTACAGCCTTCAGTATGAATTACACCTCAAGATAAAGAAAACAAAAATCCTCACAACTGGACCAGTAACCAACCTCATGATAAACTGAGAAAATACTGACGTTGTCAAGGATTTAATTTTACTTTGATCTACAATTAACTCCAGTGGAAGCAGCGGTCAAAAAATCAAAGGATGTATTGCATTTGGCAAATTGGCTGCAAAAGCCCTCTTTAAAGTGTTAAAAAGCAAAAATGTCGCTTTGAGGACTAAGGTGCACCTGACCCAAGCTATTGTATTTTCAGTTGCCTCTTATGCATGTGAAAGATGGGCAATGAGTAAGGAAGACCAAAGAAGAATCGATGCCTTAGAATCACTGTGCTGGTGGAAAATATTGAATATAAAATGGACTGTCAAAAGAATGATCAAATTTGTCTTGGAAGAAGTACAGCAAGAATGCTCCTTAGAAGCGAGGATGGCGAGATTTTGTCCCATGTAATTTGGGCATATTATAAGGAGGAACCAGTCCCTGGAGAAGGACATCATGCTTAGTGAAGTAGAGGGTCAGCAAAAAATGATGGATTAACACAGTGGCCGCCATAATGGACTCAAACATAGAAATGATAGTTAGGTTGGGCGAAATGGGGCAGTGTTTCATTACGATGCGCATAGGGTCACTCTGAGTAGGAATCGACATGAAGGAACCTAAGAATAACAATTTAAAATACTAAAAGGTTTTCTCCAGTCTAGATTCTTTGCTTGGAACATTTCTATTTACATTTGCTGAAAAACTTGTGTTTTTCAGCTTATTAGTGTTTTTATTTTAAATTAAAAAAATCTTTATATTATTCAATGTAGTTATTTTTAGTTACCTATCTTCTCCATGTCCCCCCTTCATCTCATTCGTGTCTTCTTTGGATTGATTATTTTTTGCATTTCACAATTTCTTTGTATCATTTAAGGCAATATGCACTTTACTTTTTTTATGTTTAGTGATAATCTAGGATAATGTACCATACACTTAATTAATCAAAAACTAATTTTATTACAACTTCATCTACTCAAACAATAAAAGGTATTATATATTTTAACTCATATCTTCACAGCTATTGCTGTCTAAGAAACCACTACGAAACTTGGCAGTTTAAAACAATAAGTTATTATCTCCCCAGGATTCTGGGTTGAGTGGGTTGGTTCTCTGCTAGAATGTCCATTTTGAAGTTGCAATCAGATACTGGCTGGAGTCATCTGAAAACCTATTGGGCTGGATGTCCAAGAATACTTCTTCACTCCCATGTCTAGTGCCGCAATGCTGCTCCATGGGACCTCTCTCTCCAGCAGACAATTATGGGCTTTTTATGTGACCTACAAGTTCTTGACCGAGTTCTCAGCCACTCTACTTGGTGCCATTCACTGAGAAAGAATTTTCTGCAGATTTCCTGGACCTACTTGAGGAGCTGGGAGGTTAATTTCTAGCTAACTCAGACAGAATTGTGTTGTCCCTTACATTCCCTGGTTTATTCAGAGTTCTTCTGAATCCTCACCTTTAGGGGCCTTGTAGTTTATCTCCTGTTGTCCATGAAACACAGAGCCATGAAAGTTGATACAGCATTGTTTTTTTATTTCCTTTGACTAATGTTCTGGTAAAGAAGCTACTTCCTTCTGCCTTATTTTTCTAATTACTGTTTTTATTTGTGTATGTGTGTGTCTGTGGTATATATATGCAGTTCTTTAATGCATGAAAGAAAAACTTAGATCCACATACCTGTAATCTGTTTCCAAGTCTGTCTATCTATCTATTCAACTAGCTCTGTGTGTTGGTTATGATACCTCATCTGCCATGTTTCCAGGCACTGAAGTCTCTGTCATGTTATTTTCACATTACTAACTTAAATTTAATCTTGATTATATATATATATTTTTAATTTTAGGAATGCTGTTTTTACAGACAGGATAGCTGTATATCAGAGAAGCTAACTTACCCAAGGTACCTGTTCTTAGTTGACTGATCCCAGACGGCAACCCCGGCCTTCTCACAGAAAAATCTAAGTGGTTTTTCCTCAACCACATTGTTTTTGATTTTTCACTTCTAGAACATCTTAAAACTTTAATCAAAGCCAAAGTGGTAAGACTTCTCTGTAATATAAAATAATTCTAAACAGATAAAAATATTATATTCAGAACAATGGTTCCAGATTATATGAAGTAGGGAAAGAGAATTATAACCCCTTTTATTCAAATGTAGTTCATATCTTTATTATGGGTTTTAGGTAACACATATATTCACCTAAGCACTATTCCAGTGTGTGTATATGTGTGTGTGTGTGTGTGTGTGTGTATCCACAAAGCACAGCAGTTTAAAATAACAATTATTTATTTTGCAAATGAATTTGCAATTTCAACAGGTTTCATCAGGGACAGCTCATCTCTACTCCATGCAACATCAGTGGAAGTGGCTCAGTTGGGAGCTGAAAGATACACTTGCATGATGTGCCACCAAGGACTGAAAAAAATGGCTTTGAATTTGGCTGGGCTCTCAGCTGGGGATGTGCACTAGAAGTCTTGGTTTCTCTCTTTGTCACAGCATGGGGATTCTATAATTGCACCAACACAATTACTCTTAAGACACTTCTTAAAACAGGGAATGGGGCAGCATACAGTCACTTGCAATTCTAAAATTCTGGTAGAAATTGTTGCCAGCTCCTTAATTAAGATTCAGTGTGATTCTCTGGGAATTATTCTACATGATTTTTGCCTCTGCTTTCTGAGTCACCCTTGCTCTACCATGAGAAAACTGAGTAGTCACCTCAATCAGCTTACTCCTTAGACCAAACTAGTGATATTTCTGTCAGAAAAACATGCTTGCAAACATTGCGAGTTTTCCATGAATCTTACTGGAATTTACTCCATTAGACAAAACCCACAACTACCAACCTTGGGCTTCCTGTGACTCTGCTGCACTACAGTGCCCTAAAACATTTTAGTAGTCCTATATATTTTTAACTAAAGAGAATCTACAAGACTCTCAAGATTTATAGAAGGTCTTTTGTCTCTTTGGATGTTTATTTAAGGCACTGTGTCTTAAATCGTCCTGAAGCCTTAATAAATGATTTTAGAGTCACAACTTGTGTTGGATCTTTGGCCTGAGGCCCTTTCTTAATTTGAGACTTCTTCGCTGAAAGTTTTATTTTTGAATCCACTGTGTACTGACTCCTTTGTACACAATATATTTTTTCTTCAGCTCATCTCTCTGCTCTTACGTTTTAACATAGGTCATGAAAAGCCAATTAGCATTTTTATATTCTGTCTGGAAGTTTCTTTAACAAATCTTCCCACAGCAACATTTTGCAAATATTTCTTGATATCTTCTTACGTATTTTATGTTTGATGGTCACATTGGGTCCTTATTTCATGTGAATTTATTTTATCTTTATTATGTGATTTAGGATCTACGTTTTGTTTTCAAAAGGTATTATCCCCATCAAAATTAATGATTTCCATTATTTATCAAAAAATACAAATTATACACGTATCATATGCTATTTATAAACTCAATCACTCATACTTATTGTCAGAGCCCTAATTTCAGACTAAAAACACCACTGCAAGTTATGACAGGAGGACAAATATAATTTTTAATTAATTTACCATATATAAAAAATAATCATATAGGAACAATGCAGCCAGATTGGCAAAGCAAGAGCAAAATAACTTGATACAACACAAAAGAAGAATTTAAATGGGATGAACAAAATAGCAAAACGATATTTTAGAAACGTAACCTGTAACCAGTTTGGTTGCTGCCATTTTGGCAAATTATGCTCAGCATTGATATCACATAAAATGTTTTTCCAGCCACCTCCTCAAGGCCCCCTTGACTTCTTTGTTTCTCACACTGTATATAAGGGGGTTCAAGACAGGTGTGAAGATGGTATAAAAAGCTGAGACCACCTTATCATGGTCCTCTGAATCGTTAGATTTGGGCCTCATGTAGATGAACATGATGGTGCCGTAGAAGAGTCCCACAACCACCAGGTGAGAGGAGCAAGTCTTAAAGGCTTTTTTCTGCGCTCCAGCTGACTGCATGCGGAGCACTGCAGCCAGGATAAGGCTGTATGAGGCCAAAATGAGAGACAAAGGGATCAAGAGCATCAGAATGCAGCAGACATACAATACATGAAAAACTCAAAAATTGTGGTGTCAGCACAGGCAAGGCGTACCAGTGATGGTGCTTCACAGAAAAAGTGATTGATTTCCCGTGAGTGACAGTAAGGGAAGCTCAAAGTGGCACCAGCCTGCATCAGCCCATCGATCCCTCCCAGGAGCCAGGAACCTGATGTCACGAGTAAACAGAGCTTCTGACTCATGAGAATGGGGTAGCGCAGTGGGTGACATATGGCCACATAGTGGTCATAGGACATGGCCGTTAAGAGGAAGAAATCACTCCCTCCCAGAGTGAGAAGAAGGAAGATCTGGACTCCACAGCCAGTGGGAGAGATAGACCTAGTGTGCATCAGGTAGTTGGCTGCCATTTTGGGAACGATGGTGGAGACCAGCGGCATGTCCATGAAAGAAAGCTGGCTAAGCAGGAAGTACATGGGCATGTGGAGTTGAGGGTCCACATGAATGAGAATGATCATAAGGGTGTTGCCCATCAGTGAGGTGATGAAGATCATAAGCACCATGGCAAACAGGAATAGGTGGATCTGTGTGTGGTTAAAGAGCCCTAGAAGAATGAAGTTTATTCCTGTGGTGCCGTTGGCATTGACCATGGCTCTACTGGTGCCTGAAAGATGTAAGAATGATGCAGAAATGAGATTTGTTTAAAATGAAGCTTGTACATATCTTTATGAAAACTTGATCAAATGACTTGGGAAATCTCAGGCTTGGAGGACTACTTACTACTTTAATCTTTCACTTACAAACAAGATTTTTGCCATAGCATACTACTATCCATCTCTGCTGTTACTATACATTATTTTTTATTCACACAAAATTAGATAACATACATATACAGTGGTACAAATTATACCTCTATTGTTTTCTAATAATTTGTCAGTATGCCACACATAATTTACTTATGGCGTTATGAAATATTACTTATGCAATCCGAGTTCTTTACCCTTTTGGTATTTCTATATTGAAGGAAATTCAGGTTTATGCACTTTAGTAGGTATTGAGGTGATATGCCTATAGTTATTACTTTTGCATGTGTTTTAGATATTTGCTTAATCGATTCTCACATGATTTTCTTCAATATCAAGACAAATTAAAATTTCAAAAGTTTCAAAAAAATTACAACCAATAAAACTAAGTTTGATGGGGAAAAAACAAAAGCAAAAATTCTCTATTCCACACTTACATGCAGCCTGTGCTCTAAACACACTAGGCTTTCAGCCTCCACAGATACTACTGTACCCATCGCCATATCATTTATATTATCATGACTTGCATTCCGGATCATGGTGCCTACATCTCGTTAAGTTTAGAACCCCCTCAACATTTAAACTTTTATGTATTATGTTCTTAAACAATGCTGCTGGTTTTAATTTATATATCCATTCTAAGGGAGCCCTGGTGGCACAGTGGTTAAGTTTTTGGCAGCTAACCAAAAGGTTGGCTGTTCAAACTCACCACCCACTCCTTGGAAACTCAATGGGGCAAGCCTATCCTGTAGGGTCAGAATTGACTTGACAGCACAGGTGTTTTGGTTTTATCCATTCAAAAAAAGTTAATAATTTCATAAATGAACATAATTCATATTGCATGCAATTTTCATGTAAATTTGGACATCAATAATTTTATGCTTTTAAAAGTAGAAGACAAAAACTAATCCATTAATTATGACTTATCCAAATGATATTCTCATATAATGAACCTGAGGTCCAACATCTCCCACAGGTAAAATATACAGGTACTCATTCACTTTCAGAATAGCTTCTCTTTCACTAGAATCTATAACTTCCATTTCTTTTACATCTAAGTATTTTTGGTGGTAGGAATGGATGCATACGTAAATGGATTCACCTATTATACTTAGGTAAGTGGTGTCTTTTGCTCACAAATTCAAATTGTGAAAGAGAGCTGTGAATTCAGGATTACCAACAGTATTATGTTTGGACTTCAGTCATAATCTGTGGTGTAGTAAATCCTTTTTTAGTTTTTCTGTAACTTATTTGGAAAACTTTGCAAATTTTGTGAATGGTCTATGATCTTCAGACCTTTAATACATATTAAAATTTTTTGATTCTTAGTATATACCAACAATGACTTTCATATCATTAAAATATGTAGACGTTCCATTTTTCAAAATTGATATAAATATGCTATAATAGTGAACATATCATTCTTTTATGCTTTGTTCCCTCAAATATATATATTTTGAGTGAAATATATATATATTCAGTTTAATATATTGTTAACTACTGCCAAATTTTATTACATCATATATATGCAATTTATATATATAAATATACATGTATATATATAATGTTTATTTAAGAATACTTAGCTTCTTTCCAATCTTTTGTTAATATAACCCATATCCTTGTGCATGTGGCGATATTTTCTCAAGTAAATATTTTACTAGAATATTTTGGGTTTAAGATAATTGCACCTCCACCTTTTACACTCCAGTCAACTGTCAATTTGTGTGATAATTCCTCCACATATTTT
Organism: Loxodonta africana; assembly: GCF_030014295.1. NCBI lineage: Eukaryota > Metazoa > Chordata > Mammalia > Proboscidea > Elephantidae > Loxodonta > Loxodonta africana. The sequence goes on along the minus strand of NW_026975090.1, from coordinate 68,828 downwards.
ACTGTTAGATGCGATAATTAACAGCAATCAAATAAGTGTGAAAATAAATTTAAATTGCATGTCATTTAAGTTACATGGCAGAAACTCTTTTAATCTACTCATCGACCTCTTGGATTTCTTCTGCAAATTCTCTGTGAATGTCTCTTATTCATGATTTCTAGATTGTTTGGCTTTTTTCTTAATAATTTGAAGAATTTCCCATGTATTTTGTAATTTATGTATTTATGTATATAATTTATATATCTTTATAACTTGTTATTTTATATGCATTGTGAATATCTTCTCCAGTTGATTTTATATATTTGACATTTTTGTTATTTTGGACTGAAGTTTTGTATTTTACATTACATATATTTGGGATACTTATATGATATTAATAATTTAATATTAATGTTCTGCATTTCATTAATAGGCTACCATTTTAAACAATTTCAATGTTATTTGGATCAAACAACTTGTTATTGGTATATCAGTTGTTTGAATCTATGATCATTGTTGATTTAATATTACATTGTACTGTCTTTGCATGCATGAATATTAAACATATTAAACTCACAAAATGTATTGCTATAGTTCATCTTTTAATGTGTAGCCTCTGATTTTTTTTTAAAACAAAATAGGGATAATCAGTGTCCTTAAAGGCCACTAAAACATAGGTGTAAAGTAGTCTGTGTCTGTAGATTTTTTTTTTTTAAAATAATGTATTCACTTTCCTATTAGTTTCAGGTAAGCTGTGTTTTCCTATTACTTTTTAAATTCATATGACTTTCTATTTTTAAGGAAACATTTTCCTTTCCTAATCTATTTTCTTTGTTAACATTTCTTACTGCATTGGGTGGATGGACAGGTCTGTGTCTCTGGCTGCCGCTGAACTGGAGGTCATGACATGCAAAGTTCATTCACTTAAGCCTGCCCTGGGTCAGGGCATACTGGGTATAGACATACGAGTTACGAGTTGCTTAAATAACACGAAGACTAGGAGTCAGAACTCTAAAGACCTGTCCATATTTTGTTCACAAATACGTGTGATATTTGGGGAAGGTCACTTACTTTGCTATGAGCCACTCTCCTTGTTTCTAGACTGGGAAAATTTGCAGACTTTGGTAGACAGCTGTACTGGAGCACTGGTTTCATTTGTTTCCAGCGGGGCTCATTCTCTGCTTCGGCGATTTGATAACCACCTGCTAAGGCCCTGAGCTTAAGGGCAGCTTTCCAATGTTTCTCAGACGCCAAGATTCAATGAATATGATTTTGAAAGTCTTCTGTAGATTTAAATTTAAGATGAAATTATTTTAAACTAAGAGTATTTGAAATATTATCATATCAGGCATTTTATTTGCTGGACAGTTCATATAATGTGAAATAAATGTATATTTCACATTTAGTCGGCATGAATTACTAAGTTCAGAAAAGTTACATGACTGATCTAATAGTAAACATTTAAACTGGTAGCTGCATTCATCTGAAGATTGAACATAAAAGTACATATTTAATGGCCAGGTTTCTTGAGTTTGAATACCTATGCCACTGTTTAGTAGTTGTATAAATTTGAGCAATATGCTTAAACCTCAGTTTCATTATGTGCAAAATGAGATGACATAGTAGTATCTACTATAGGATTATTTGATAATTACAAAATAAAATGCATATAAGTACACTGGAGAATGCATGCACAAGAAGATAGCTCTATAAAGTTATTGATTATTATCATTATTATGTTATTATTGGTCATCTAAAGATGTTTCCTACCAAAATATTTTGAAAGTAAAATTAGTGTTTTCCCATAACTCACATGTAATGTAATGTTACTTATTTCATATCAAAGAACAAAAATATCATTACGTATCAGTCTTCATTTTTCAGCATAAGTGACATGTTTTCTCTGTTCCTTTAGATTTTTCTGTCTGTCCTCTGTCTACCGTCTATGAATTTATTTTGAACATAGAGGAAACACTCATGACCATGGTAAATTTAATTATTCCAAGGCTATTAGGTTATTTGATTATTAATTTTGCAATGTGTTCTCATGCCTTTAATATTCAATGTGTTATAAGAATTGTAACAGATATCATGAAACTTGTCACAAATTCAATAATGTCTCAAAATTCAATCAAAAAATTTTAAAATAGCAGGTAAAAAGAGACAATATTATCTGTATTTCACATCAAAAAGGCAGTTGTTCCCAAGTGAATTCAATTCTTTGTAATTCCACACTACCAAAGTAGAAGAGGATTTGGATTTGCAGATGAAGGAATGGAGGGTTAGATTAATTTATTTTTCCCTGGTCTCAAAAGTAGGAAGCATGGGTCCAAAATCCTAGTCATGAAAGTAAACTCCCCACAGTTATTTTGGGCTTGCCAGCCAGTTTTTTGTTCCAATTATTATCTTAATAGTGACAAAACTTTTTGAATAAAGCAAACAACATAAAGAATGGGCTCTCAAACACATCGTTGTTGTTAGATGCCATTAAGTCACCTAACACACGGCTACCCCGGGCAAAATGCTGCCCAGTCCTGCGCCATTCCCATAATCGGTTGTTGATCGGACTATTGCCATCTATTGGGTTCACTTTGGCTGACTTTTCAGAAGTATATCGCTCGCCTTTCCTTCCTAGTGCATCTCAGTCTGGGAAATCTGCTGGAGCTCATTGGAGCAACTGTGAGTTCTGTGAAGTTAGGCAGCTCTCTTATAAACTGTGCGTCTCAGGTTAGTGTATTTAAAATGGGTAACTGTTCTACTTTGTAAAAATGAAAAAAGATAGTGCATGTAGAATGTTTAATTAAATTATTTATATTTAGTATGTTATCAATAAAAGATAGCCAACATAAATTTTATCTCTACACAAACTTTTCCCCAAAGAGAAATTCATGAATAGAGAATTTAATAGAATCAGATATATGCATCCATTTACCTTAGAGTCAGAGTGTTAACTAAGACTCAACTTTCGTAAAAAGCTTAGTACAGATCGTCCCCGACTTAAGACATATTTGAGTTACAAGGAACTGCCCTATGACTATCCTTTCTTATCTTTGTACATCTTATTCTTAGTAATATGTACTACTTATAACGTTGTAGCACGTAATTTGTTGATGTTATCATTCTCATGCCAATCCCAAAGACAAATAAAGATTGGATTTATAAAGATATTGATAATAGGAGGCAAAAATAATGAATATTTTTTAAAAAATAGATATTCTACTTATATCAGAACTGACATGACAAGAGTCTTCAGAATGGAACCCTGTCTTACACTGGGAAATACCCGTAGTATTATTTTCATAATTATAATTTGATAAAGATACGTTAGTGCAATATAAGTATGAAAGGATGTTCTTTCTCACTGGAAATTAATACATAGTTTAAACTAAATTTTTATAATTTTTATGCATTCAAACATTATACACTCAATGTTTCTTTATGATATGCATTACTGGTAGGAATGCAATGAAAATTAATCTCAGGGTAAAAGTGAAAAATCCTTTATTAGTCAATTTGGCAATTCGGAGTGACAGCCAGAGAGCTAGTCTTGTCCCTTGAAGCATTGCCATACGTTGTGGATATCATTCTAAAATATGACTAAAAAAGAAGGGCTGGGAGGAGACCCTGTAAACACAAAGGGCTTATTTTGCAAGGTTTTCCACAACGTGCATCCTGAATTATTACAGAACTAATAAATTTCCCATGGAACACAATATAACAGCTGGGACACTCTTAGATATCATGCTAATTGTATAAACAAATTGTAAAAAATGTATATGGAAGAATATAAAAGGAATAGTTATGATGTTATCAAGTGCAATCCAGGTGCTTTAATTTCCGTGGTTTCCAAATAGTATGATTGTGATATAGTTTTTTAAATTACAGAAATTAAGTGGGCCACAGTGAAAGCATTAGCGCATACCATCCCCTGTTGTAAGCACTCAGTCTAGGAGTCGTAGCACTAACCTGCATCAGAGGAGCCACCGTGCAGGAGGTGTGGAATACTCTAAGCCTCTGGTTCCCAGATCACTGTTCGGATCCCCACCAATGCCTCTGTTGCCGGTATAAAATACAAGGCACCTGGCTAAAGCCTTAGGGATTCCTGAGCTCCAGGCTGCAGAAATGCTCGTGGGAAAGCATTCGGAAGAATACAGATGACCACATGCTCTCCTCATTTATTACCTCCATACAGGACTATTTTAAAATCTCAGGATATTTGATCTCTGAAGAAAATGGCCTGTTTTATCAACCTGCTAAAGTCAGAATGGGATTATTTTGAATTTGATGCTTGCCTTATAATATTATTAGTATTAAATGAGTTGCGATGCATAAAGCACTTAACTCATGCCTGGAAAATACACTTAGTCCATAATCCTGTTAACCTAAACTTTCACAATAACTAATGTGTCAAGAAAGAGCTGGTAATGATGTGGGAACAGAGTGGACTTTTAGACATGTCTTACCCAACAAAAGGCCATGACCGAATTGAACTTTTCCAGTCTTGAAACTTTCTAGCTATATATTTTGGGCCTGTTATATAACCTCTCTGAGCCTGAGTTTAATCATCTGTAAAAGGGGCATCATAATGCCTCTTCCATAGGATTATTTTTAGAGGCTACTGTATAGAATAAGGAGCCCTGGTAGTGCAGTCGTTAAGAGCTCAGCTGCTGACCAAAACGCCAACAGCTCAAATTCACCAGAAGCTCCTTGAAAACTCCATGGGGCAGTTCTACTCTGTCCTATTGGGTCGCTATGAGTTGGAATAGACTTGATGACAATGGGTTTAGTTTTGGTTTTGGGTATGGAATAAATATAAAGCACCAGATCTATCAAACAAGTATAATTTCAGTATCTCCTTTCTTCTCTGCTTTAGCAGGATATGTTGACTTATGAACTGACGTACAGTAATGAGAGTTTTTTTTAATGTCTTTATCTTGCAACAGAAAACAGTAAAAATCAGTTACCATTGAGTTACCTCTGACTCATGGCAACCCTGTGTGTGTCAGAGTGGAACTGTGCTCTGTAGAGTTTTTAATGGGTGATTTTTCAGAATTAGATCACCAGGTCTTTCTTCCAAGGTGCCTTTGGGTGGACTTGAACCTCCATCTTCTCAGTTAGCATCTGAACATGTTAACTGTACCACCCAGGGGCTCCGCTCCAGGAGATTATACAGTATAAGTGTTTGCACCACTCAGGAGCTCCAATATGGGAGGTTATACGATGCTGTGCTACATAATCAAAATATAATAAGCATTAACTGATTGATTTGTTATAGCTCTGCTTATGAACTGGTTAAGGGTTAAGAAAATGGGCTGAATTATTGCAGTGCAATGAATCACTTTTATATGGCTTTCTTGCCCTGGTCTTGTAACTTCACAAAATGATTGTCTGGGCCAAAATTTTGCAAGGTATTAGTAGATTTACTACAAAACTAGTGGATTGAAAATTCACTTAATGGGATTGTGCCCTATGTGGTCCAACAAGGAGATTGGTCGCTGTTCCTATTCTGTTAGGCTTATATAAGGGCCAAATCCACAGAGGTTCTGGGGCCCCTCACTACCATCAAAAAGAGCGTAGAGTGGAGTGCAGCCTTTGGGCCCAGGGTCCCTGCACTTAGAACTCCCTATATCAAGAAGAGAGAGTTGTAATAGTGAAGACAGGGATGGTGGCCTTGCTGGTCCATAGAGAGAGAACTGAGTGTGTTTGTGCAGGGGTGTGCCTCCTACTAAAGTACTGCAACACTTGTACCTGTGGGACAGAGACCTGAGTGTGGCTGGTGTAATTTGCTTCCTTCCCCCTTCGGGCATCGTGGTGGGAACAATACATTCCCTCATGCAGGGTAGGCCTTGGTATCATGACAGCAAGACAGAGAACCACTCTGGCCTGGGTAGCATGGTAGGAGGCAGCAGCATAGGTCAAGAAGGGCCCAGTGGCAGAGGCTCAGGAGATCCTGTGCAGGGGTCTTTCCATTAGTGAAGCAAGGCCCAGTGAGGCCCAGGGGTAGAACAGAAGCCTCGGAAGCCATGCAGGTGTCCCAGGTAGCATGGTGGTAGCCAGAGGTAGAGGTGACATGAAGACAACATTTGACCAGAAACACAACGTGCCAGTACAGTGATATTAGAAAGAATATGAGTAGTTTGGAAAAGAATAAGCAGATCTGCTTTGAGAATTTGTTTTACTGTTTACTGTTTGCTTTCTAGAAATAATAATAGTGGCTTTCACTTTGCCAATATTGTGTAAATGTCTTGATCACAGATGGCCGTAGCACTCATGGAATGGTTGATGCCAGTGGTTGTACATGCCTCATTCCTAGTTGTCTGCTAGTTTGAGGCACATCCTGTTTGCATGTGCAATGTGGTTAGATAGACAAACCACACAATTATGTTATATAATTATACTAGGATTGTCAAACCAATCTATGAAGGGATATTTGAATTTTATTTCCCAACAGGCATATACCTATGGATATAGTCAATAATATGAGAAAAAAGAAAATGGAAGTAGAAATATAAGTCAAATTCTGGTAACCCTGAATAAATAAATTAAAAGAGAAAATAATAATATTAAAATCAATAACAAAAATCAGAACAGTTAATATTTATTGAGTTATTAATTTCTAACAAAACAATAATAGTAGGAGACTTCAACACACCACTTTTGGTGAAGGACAGGACATCCAGAAAGAAGCTCAATAAAGACACGGAAGACCTAAATGCCACAATCAACCAACTTGACCTCATAGACATATACAGAACACTCCGCCTGACAGCAGCCAAGTATACTTTCTTTTCTAGTGCACATGGAACATTCTCTAGAAGACCACATATTAGGGCATAAAACAAGCCTTAGCAGAATCCAAAACATTCAAATATTACGAAGCATCTTCTCTGACCATAGGGGCATAAAGGTGGAAATCAATAACAGGAAAAGCAGGGAAAAGAAATCAGACACTTGGAAACTGAACAAAACAAAAGACTGGATTACAGAAGGCATTAAGGATGGAATAAAGAAATTCCAATGAGAACGAAAACACTTCCTGTAAAAACGCTGGGACACAGTGAAAGCAATGCTCAGAGGTCAATTTATATCAATAAATGCACACATACAAAAAGAAGAAAGGGCCAAAATCAAAGAATTATCCCCACAACTTGAACAAATAGAAAGAGAGCAACAAAAGAAACTCACAGGCGCCAGAAAAAAGAACAAATACTAAAAATTAGAGCTGAACTAAAAGAAATAGAAAAAAAAAATGAAAATAATTAACAAGACCAAAAGCTGGTTTTTTTGAAAAAATTAACAAAATTGATAAACCACTAGCCAAACTGACAAAAGAAAAACAGGAGAGGAACCAAATAACCTGAATAAGAAATGAGATGGGCGATATTACAACAGACCCAACTGAAATTAAAAGAATCATATCAGAATTTTGTGAAAAATTGTACTCTGATGAATGTGAAAACCTAGAAGAAATGGGTGAATTCCTAGAAACACACTGCCTACCTAAACTAACACAAAAAGAGGTAGAACAGCTAAATAGACCCATAACAAAAGAACAGATGGAAAAGGCAATCAAACCCCCCCACCCCAAAAAAGCCCTGGTCTGGACAGCTTCACTGCAGAGTTCTACCAAACATTCAGAGAAGAGTTAACACCACTACTACTTAAGGTATTTTAGAGCATAGAAAAGGACAGAATACTACCAAACTCATTCTATGAAGCCACCATATCCCTGATACCAAAACCAGGTAAAGACACCACAAGAAAAGAAAATTATAGACCTATATCCCTCATGAACTTAGATGCAAAAATCCTCAACAAAATTCTCGCCAACAGAATTCAACAACATATCAAAAAATAATTCACCATGACCAAGTGGGATTCATACCAGGTACGCAGGAATAGTTCAACATTAGAAAAACAATTAATGTAATCCATGACATAAATAAAACAAAAGACAAGAATCCTATGATTTTATCAATTGATGCAGAAAAGGCATTTGACAAAATCCAACACCTATTCATGATAAAAACTTGAGCAAAACAGGAATAGAAGGAAAATTTCTCAACATAATAAAGGGCATTTATATAAAGCCAACAGCAAACATCACCCTAAATGGAGAGAGCCTGAAAGCATTCCCACTGAGACTGGGAACCAGACAAGGATGCCCATTATCATTGCTCTTACTCAACATTGTGTTGGAGGTCCTAGCCAGAGAAATTAGGCTAGATAAGGAAATAAAGGGCATCCAGATTGTCAAGGAAGAAGTAAAAGTATCTCCATTTGCAGGTGACATGATCTTATACACAGAAAACCCTAAGGAATCCTTCAGAAAACTACTGAAACTAATAGAAGAGTTCAGCAGAGTATCAGGATACGAGATAAGCATACAAAAATCAGTTGGATTCCTCTACACCAACAAAAAGAACATTGAAGAGGAAATCACCAAATCAATGCCATTTACCGTAGCCCCCAAGAAGATAAAATAATTAGGAATAAATCTTACCAGAGATGTAAAAGACTTATACAAAGAAAACTGCAAAACACTTCTGCACGAAACCAAAAGAGACTTACATGAGTGGAAAAACATACCTTACTCATCGATAGGAATACTTAACATTATAAAAATGTCTATTCTGCCAAAAGGGATCTATACATTTAATGCAATTCCAATCCAAATCCCAACAGCATTCTTTGATGAGATGGAGAAACAAATCACCAACTTCATATGGAAGGGAAAGAAGCCCCGGATAAATAAGGTATTACTGAAAAAGAAGAACAAAGTGGGAGGCCTTACTTTCCCTGATTTTACAACCTATTATACCACCACGGTAGTCAAAACAGCCTGGTACTGGTACAACAACAGATACATGGACCAGTGGAAAAGAATTGAGAATCCAGATATAAATCCATCCACATATGAGCAGTTGATTTTTGACAAAGGCCCCAAAACAGTTAAATGGGGGAGAAGACAGTCTTTTTAACAAATGGTGCTGGCATAACTGGATATCCATCTGCAAAAAATGAAACAAGACCCATACCTCACTCCATGCAAAAAAACTGAGCTCAAAATGTATCAAACACCTAAATATAAAATCTAAAAAGGTAAAGATCATGGAAGAGAAAATAGGGACACTGTTCGGAGCCCTAATACATGGCGTAAATAGTATAGAAAACATTATTAAAAATGCAAAACAAAAACTAGATAACTGGGAGCTCCTAAGAATCAAAAATCTATGCTCATCCAAAGACTTCACCAAAAGAGTAAAAAGGCTTACAGACTGGGAAAAAGTTTTCAACTATGACATTTCCGATCAGCGCCTGATCTCTAAAGTCTACATGATACTGCAAAAACTCAACTGCAAAAAGACAAATAACCCAATTAAAAAATGGGCAAAAGACAGGCGGAGCCAAGATGGCGGACTAGGCAGACGCTACCTCGGATCCCTCTTACAACAAAGACACGGAAAAACAAGTGAATCGATCACATACATAACAATCTACGAACCCTGAACAACAAACACAGATTTAGAGACGGAGAACGAACTAATACGGGGAAGCAGCGATTGTTTCCGGAGCCTGGAGCCAGCGTACCAGTCAGGTACGGCACAAGCACAGAGAGCGGCTCCACCCCCCTGAACTAATCCCGGGAGGGGGACCAGCTGGTTTCACCGGCGGCGTGGGACGCAGCCGGTAGGAGAAGTCCCCGGGAGGCAGTGACTGGTCTTGGAGCAGAAAGAGCAGCGTCCGAGCCGGGGAACCGTCCCGCAGGGATTTGGACTGGATGCAGGTACGGCATAAACAGGGAAAGTTGCTCCACCCCCCTGAACTAACCCCGGGAAGGGGACCAGCCGGGTCGCGTGGGCAGCGTGGCACACAGCCCGTAGGAGAAGTCCCTGGGAGGCAGCGACTGGTATTGGAGCAGGGAGAACAGCGTCCCAGCCGGGACACTCGGTCACGGCACAAGCACGGGGACCTGCTCCACCCATCTGAACTAACCCCGGGAGGAGGCCCAACTGGTTCTCGGAGGCGGCACGGCCACGTGGCTGGAGGGACGAGAAGTACCCGGAAGGCAGCGACTGATTTTGGAGTCGAGAGTGCACCGTCCCAGTAGGGGAGCCTTGACGCTGGGCGTGGGGCTGGAAGCGGAGGATCTGACCGTGACTCCAGCGGGCCAGACCCCCCGGGGGCAATCTCCACACAGCCAGCACACATAGGCGACGTGCCCCCCGGGAGTCTCAGATATAATAGTCATTCCAAGCAAGACAAGCAACTCTGGCTATATTCTGAGGTGCTACTCTCCTATCTCTCTGTTCCCTCCCCCACCCTCCCCAGGCGGCTTCATTAACATCTGAATAGCCTGAGCCAGAGGGAGAACTCTGATAGGGATCTGACTGCATTTTTTTTTTAGCGGATTTTCTGGAAAAACTAGTTTCCCAGTGATGGCTCGGAGACAACAATCCATATCAAACCACTTAAAGAAGCAGACCATGACAGCTTCTCCAACCCCCCAAACAAAAGAATCAAAATCTTTCCCAAATGAAAATACAATCTTGGAATTATCAGATACAGAATATAAAAAACTAATTTACAGAATGCTTAATGATACCACAAATGAAATTAGGACAACTGCAGAAAAAGCCAAGGAACACACTGATAAAACTGTTGAAGAACTCAAAAAGATTATTCAAGAACATAGTGGAAAAATTAATAAGTTGCAAGAATCCATAGAGAGACAACATGTAGAAATCCAAAAGATTAACAATAAAATTACAGAATTAGACAACACACTAGGAAGTCAGAAGAGCAGACTCAAGCAATTAGAATGCACACTGTGACATCTGGAGGACCAGGGAATCGACACCAACACAGCTGAAAAAAAATCAGATAAAAGAATTAAAAAAAAATGAAGAAACCCTAAGAATTATGTGGGACTCTATCAAGAAGGATAACCTGCGGGTGATTGGAGTCCCAGAACAGGGAGGGGGGACAGAAAACACAGAGAAAATAGTTGAAGAACTCCTGACAGAAAACTTCCCTGACATCATGAAAGACGAAAGGATATCTATCCAAGATGCTCATCGAACCCCATTTAAGATTGATCCAAAAAGAAAAACACCAAGACATATTATCATCAAACTCACCAAAACCAAAGATAAACAGAAAATTTTAAAAGCAGCCAGGGAGAAAAGAAAGGTTTCCTTCAAGGGAGAATCAGTAAGAATATGTTCTGACTACTCAGCAGAAACCATGCAGGCAAGAAGGGAATGGGACGACATATACAGAGCACTGAAGGAGAAAAACTGCCAGCCAAGGATCATATATCCAGCAAAACTCTCTCTGAAATATGAAGGCGAAATTAAGATATTTACAGACAAACACAAGTTTAGAGAATTTGCAAAAACCAAACCAAAGCTACAAGAAATACTAAAGGATATTGTTTGGTCACAGAACCAATAATATCAGATATCAACACAAAACAAGGTCACAAAACAGAACGTCCTGATATCAACTCAAATAGGGAATTCACAAAAACAAACAAATTAAGATTAATTAAAAAAACATACACATAACAGGGAATCATGGAAGGCAATAGGTAAAAGATCACAATAATCAAAAAGAGGGACTAAATATAGGAGGCATTGAACTGCCATATGGAGAGTGATACAAGACGATATAGAACAATACAAGTTAGGTTTTTACTTAGAAAAATAGGGGTAAATAGTAAGGTAACCACAAAAAGGTATAACAACTCTATAACTCAAGATAAAAACCAAGAAAAACGTAACGACTCAACTAACATAAAGTTAAGCACTATGAAAATGAGGATCTCACAATTTACTAAGAAAAACGCCTCAGCACAAAAAAGTGTGTGGAAAAATGAAATTGTCAACAACACACATAAAAAGGCATCAAAATGACAGCACTAAAAACTTATTTATCTATAATTACCCTGAATGTAAATGGACTAAATGCACCAATAAAGAGACAGAGAGTCACAGACTGGATAAAGAAACACGATCCATCTATATGCTGCCTACAAGAGACACACTTTAGACTTAGAGACACAAACAAACTAAAACTCAAAGGATGGAAAAAATATATCAAGCAAACAATAAGCAAAAAAGAAAAGGAGTAGCAATATTAATTTCTGACAAAATAGACTTTAGACTTAAATCCACCACAAAGGATAAAGAAGGACACTATATAATGATAAAAGGGACAATTGATCAGGAAGACATAACCATATTAAATATTTATGCACCCAATGACAGGGCTGCAAGATACATAAATCAAATTTTAACAGAACTGAAAAGCGAGATAGATACCTCCACAATTATAGTAGGAGACTTCAACACACCACTTTCGGAGAAGGACAGGACATCCAGTAAGAAGCTCAACAGAGACACGGAAGATCTAATTACAACAATCAACCAACTTGACCTCATTGACTTATACAGAACTCTCCACCCAACTGCTGCAAAATATACTTTTTTTTCCAGCGCACATGGAACATTCTCTAGAATAGACCACATATTAGGTCATAAAACAAACCTTTGCAGAGTCCAAAACATCGAAATATTACAAAGCATCTTCTCAGACCACAAGGCAATAAAACTAGAGATCAATAACAGAAAAACTAGGGAAAAGAAATCAAATACTTGGAAAATGAACAACACCCTTCTGAAAAAAGGCTGGGTTATAGAAGACATTAAGGAGGGAATAAGGAAATTCATAGAAAGCAATGAGAATGAAAATACTTCCTATCAAAACCTCTGGGACACAGCAAAAGCAGTGCTCAGAGGCCAATTTATATCAATAAATGCACACATACAAAAAGAAGAAAGAGCCAAAATCAGAGAACTGTCCCTACAACTTGAACAAATAGAAACTGAGCAACAAAAGAATCCATCAGGCACCAGAAGAAAACAAATAATAAAAATTAGAGCTGAACTAAATGAATTAGAGAACAGAAAAACAATTGAAAGAATTAACAAAGCCAAAAGCTGGTTCTTTGAAAAAATTAACAAAATTGATAAACCATTGGCTAGACTGACTAAAGAAATACAGGAAAGGAAACAAATAACCCAAATAAGAAACGAGATGGGCCACATCACAACAGAACCAAATGAAATTAAAAGAATCATTTCAGATTATTATGAAAAATTGTACTCTAACAAATTTGAAAACCTAGAAGAAATGGATGAATTCCTGGAAAAACACTACCTACCTAAACTAACACATTCAGAAGTAGAACAACTAAATAGACCCATAACAAAAAAAGAGATTGAAACGGTAATCAAAAAACTCCCAACAAAAAAAAGCCCTGGCCCGGACGGCTTCACTGCAGAGTTCTACCAAACTTTCAGAGAAGAGTTAACACCACTACTACTAAAGGTATTCCAAAGCATAGAAAATGACGGAATACTACCCAACTCATTCTATGAAGCCACCATCTCCCTGATACCAAAACCAGGTAAAGACATTACAAAAAAAGAAAATTATAGACCTATGTCCCTCATGAACATTGATGCAAAAATCCTCAACAAAATTCTAGCCAATAGAATCCAACAACACATCAAAAAAATAATTCACCCTGATCAAGTGGGATTTATACCAGGTATGCAAGGCTGGTTTAATATCAGAAAAACCATTAATGTAATCCATCACATAAATAAAACAAAAGACAAAAACCACATGATCTTATCAATTGATGCAGAAAAGGCATTTGACAAAGTCCAACACCCATTCATGATAAAAACTCTTACCAAAATAGGAATTGAAGGAAAATTCCTCAACATAATAAAGGGCATCTATGCAAAGCCAACAGCCAATATCACTCTAAATGGAGAGAACCTGAAAGCATTTCCCTTGAGAACGGGAACCAGACAAGGATGCCCTTTATCACCGCTCTTATTCAACATCATGTTGGAAGTCTTAGCCAGGGCAATTAGGCTAGACAAAGAAATAAAGGGTATCCGGATTGGCAAGGAAGAAGTAAAGTTATCACTATTTGCAGATGACATGATTATATACACAGAAAACCCTAAGGAATCCTCCAGAAAACTACTGAAACTAATAGAAGAGTTTGGCAGAGTCTCAGGTTATAAAATAAACATACAAAAATCACTTGGATTCCTCTACATCAACAAAAAGAACACCGAAGAGGAAATCACCAAATCAATACCATTCACAGTAGCCCCCAAGAAGATAAGATACTTAGGAATAAATCTTACCAAGGATGTAAAAGACCTATACAAAGAAAACTACAAAGCTCTACTACAAGAAATTCAAAAGGACATACTTAAGTGGAAAAACATACCCTGCTCATGGATAGGAAGACTTAACATAGTAAAAATGTCTATTCTACCAAAAGCCATCTATACATTTAACGCACTTCCGATCCAAATTCCAATGTCATATTTTAAGGGGATAGAGAAACAAATCACCAATTTCATATGGAAGGGAAAGAAGCCCCAGATAAGCAAAGCACTACTGAAAAAGAAGAAGAAAGTGGGAGGCCTCACCTTACCTGACTTCAGAACCTATTATACACCAAAGTAGTCAAAACAGCCTGGTACTGGTACAACAACGGACACATAGACCAATGGAACAGAATTGAAAACCCAGACATAGATCCATCCACGTATGAGCAGCTGATATTTGACAAAGGACCAGTGTCAATTAACTGGGGAAAAGATAGCCTTTTTAACAAATGGTGCTGGCATAACTGGATATCCATTTGAAAAAAAATGAAACAGGACCCATACCTCACACCATGCACAAAAACTAACTCCAAGTGGATCAAAGACCTAAACATAAAGACTAAAACGATAAAGATCATGGAAGAAAAAATTGGGACAACCCTAGGAGCCCTAATACAAGGTATAAACAGAATACAAAACATTACCAAAAATGATGAAGAGAAACCCGATAACTGGGAGCTCCTAAAAATCAAACACCTATGCTCATCTAAAGACTTCACCAAAAGAGTAAAAAGACCACCTACAGACTGGGAAAGAATTTTCAGCTATTACATCTCGGACCAGCGCCTGATCTCTAAAATCTACATGATTCTGTCAAAACTAAACCACAAAAAGACAAACAACCCAATCAAGAAGTGGGCAAAGGATATGAACACACATTTCACTAAAGAAGATATTCAGGCAGCCAACAGATACATGAGAAAATGCTCTCGATCATTAGCCATTAGAGAAATGCAAAGTAAAACTACGATGAGATTCCATCTCACACCAGCAAGGCTGGCATTAATCCAAAAAACACAAAATAATAAATGTTGGAGAGGCTGCAGAGAGATTGGAACTCTCATACACTGCTGGTGGGAATGTAAAATGGTACAACCACTTTGGAAATCTATCTGGCGTTATCTTAAACAGTTAGAAATAGAACTACCATACAACCCAGAAATCCCACTCCTCGGAATATACCATAGAGATACAAGAGCCTTCATACAAACAGATTCATGCACACCCATGTTTATTGCAGCTCTGTTTACAATAGCAAAAAGTTGGAAGCAACCAAGGTGTCCATCAACGGATGAATGGGTAAATAAATTGTGGTATATTCACACAATGGAATACTATGCATCGATAAAGAACAGTGACGAATCTCTGAAACATTTCATAACATGGAGGAACCTGGAAGGCATTATGCTGAGCGAAATTAGTCAGAGGCAAAAGGACAAATATTGTATAAGACCACTATTACAAGATCTTGGGAAATAGTAAACCTGAGAAGAACACATACTTTTGTGGTTACGAGGGGGGGAGGGAGGGAGGGTGGGAGAGGGTTTTTTATTGATTAATCAGTAGATAAGAACTGCTTTAGGTGAAGGGAAAGACAACACTCAATACATGGAAGGTCAGCTCAATTGGACTGGACCAAAAGCAAAGAAGTTTCCGGGATAAAATGAATGCTTCAAAGCTCAGCGGAGCAAGCGCGGGCGTCTGGGGAACATGGTTTGCGGGGACTTCTAAGTCAATTGGCAAAATAATTCTATTATGAAATCATTCTGCATCCCAATTTGAAATGTGGCGTCTGGGGTCTTAAATGCTAACAAGCGGCCATCTAAGATGCAGCAATTGGTCTCAACCCACCTGGAGCAAAGGAAAATGAAGAACACCAATGCCACACGGCAACTAAGAGCCCAAGAGACAGAAAGGGCCACATGAACCAGAGACCTACATCATCCTGAGACCAGAAGAACTAGTTGGTGCCCGGCCACAATCGATGACTGCCCTGACAGGGAGCACAGCAGAGGACCCAGGAGATCAGTGGGATGCAGACCCCAAATTCTCATAAAAAGACCAAACTTGGTGGTCTGAGTGAGACTGGAGGAATCCCGGCGGCCATGCTCCCCAGACCTTCAGTTGACACAGGACAGGAACCATCCCCGAAGACAACTCATCAGAAATGAAAGGGACTGGTCAGCGGGTGGGAGAGGGACGCTGATGAAGAGTGAGCTAATTATATCAGGTGGACACTTGAGATTGTGTTGGCAACTCTTGTCTGGAGGGGGGATGGGAGGATAGAGAGAGAGGGAAGCCGGCAAAATTGTCAAGAAAGGAGAGACTGAAAGGGCTGACTCAAGAGGGGGAGAGCAAGTGGGAGTAGGGAGTGAGATGTATGTAAACTTATATGTGACAGACTGATTGGATTTGTAAACGTTCACTTAAAGCTTAATAAAAGTTATTTAAAAAAATGGGCAAAAGATATGAATAGACACTTCACTATAAGAAATGTTCACGATTATTAGCCATTAAAGAAATGCAGATCAAAACTACAATGAGATTTCATCTCATTCCACCAAGGCTGGCGTTAATCCAAAAAACACAAAATAGTAAATGTTGGAGAGGCTGTGGAGAGATTGCAACACTTATACACTGCTGGTGGGAATGTAAAATGGTACAAGCACTTTGGAAATCAATTTGGGTCTTCCTTAAAAATCTAGAAATACAACTACCATAGGATCCAGCAATCCCACTCCTTGGAATATATCCTAGAGAAATAAGAGCCTTTACACAAACAGATATATGCACACCCATGTTTATGCAGCACTGTTTACAATAGCAAAAAGCTGGAAGCAACCGAGATGCCCATCAACAGATGAATGGATAAATAAATTATGGTATATTCACACAATGGAATACTATGCAACGTTAAAGAACAGCAAGGAATCTGTGAAACATTTCATAACATGGAGGAACCTGGAAGGCATTATGTTGAGTGAAATTAGTCGGTTGCAAAAGGACAAATATTGTATAAGACCACTATTATAAGAACTTGAGAAATAGTTAACTGAGAAGAAAACATTCTTTTGTCATTACAGGAGGGAGGGCGGGAGAGGAGTTTAGATAGTAGATAAGAACTATTTTAGGTGAAGGGAAAGATAGCACACAATACAGGGGAGGTCAGCACAGTTGGACTAAACCAAAAGCAAAGAAGCTTCCTGAATAAACTGAATGCTTCGAAGGCCAGCGTAGCAGGGGCAGGGGTCTGGGGACCATGGTTTCAGGGGACATCTAAGTCAGTTGGCACAATAAAATCTATTAAGAAAACATTCTGCATCCCACTTCGAAGAGTGGCATCTGGGGTCTTAAACGCTAGCAAGCAGCCATGTAAGATGCATCAATTGGTCTCGACCCACCTGGATCAAAGGAGAATGAAGAAGACCAAGGACACAAGGTGATTACGAGCCCAAGAGACAGAGAGGGCTACATGAACCAGTGACTACATCATCCTGAGACCAGAAGAACTAGATGGTGCTCGGCTACAACTCATGACTGCCCTGACAGGGAGCACAACAGAGAACCCCTGAGGGAGCAGGAGAGCAGTGGGATGCAGACCCCAAATTCTCATAGAAAGACTAGACTTAATGGTCTGACTGAGATTAGAAGGACCCTGGTGGTCATGGCCCCCAGACCTTCTGTTGGCCCAGGACAGGAACCTTTCCTGAAACCAACTCTTCAGACATGGATTGGACTGGAAAATAGGTTGGAGAGGGACGCTGGTGAGGAGCGTGATTCTTGGATCTGGTGGACACTTGAGACTATGTTGGCATCTCCTGCCTGGAGGGGAGATGAAAGGGTGGAGGGGGTTAGAAGCTGGTGAAATGGACATGAAAAGAGAGAGTGGAGGGAGAGAGGGGACTGTCTCATTAGGGGGATAGCAATTGGGAGTATATAAGTTTTTTTTGTGAGAGACCTATTTGATTTGTAAACTTTCACTTAGAGCACAATAAAAATTATTTAAAAAATATTTATTGAGAAATTACTGATTGAGCTACATCGTTTCTAACAGTCTATTTGCATGATTTCATCGAAGCAGAATCATGAAGATGTTATTTTTAGCTCCCACTGACTTTTGATGAAACTGGATCTTAGTAAAGTTAAGTTACAAGGTTAAAAACTTAATAAGATTAGACTAGGAGAATGGTCTGGTGGTCTACTTCCAATAATTAGCCAATGTAAAACTTATGGATCACAACAGAACATTGTCTGACTCACTTCCTTTGGATAAACCATTAGGAGGGATCAATCTAATGCAGGACCTCATGCTTGGGGAAATACCGGGCCAGAGAGGGTAAGGGAGACCTTTGTTGAGGCAGACTGGCACAATAGCCACTATAGTCATTGCAAAATTGTACTTGTTTAATTAATAATTTTAATACTTTTTTTTCTGCAGTAGAGATATTTTTAATTTTATTGAAGTTTGTAAATAGATACAGTTAAACAAAAAGTCATAGTACAGTGAGATGAATTAACTCAAAGGGAAGAGACCTGAGTACAAATATCCTAGAAGAAGAAACAGAATATTTTTTGACATCTGGGAGCTGACCTGGCACTATCAATTAGGTTTTTGTATTGCCAGGAGCTGGCCTTGATGTCTGCCTGTTGAACAGACATGGTTTTACAAAATATCAATACGGAAGACAGGAAAAAGATTCTCCAAAGGTGTCCTTGTCTCAATCCCTGGAATCTGTGAATATGTTAAGTTACATGGCAAAGGAGAATTAAGATTGTACATGGAATTAAAATTGTTAATCAGCTGACCTTAAGAAAGAGTATCCTAAATTATCCAGGTGGTTTCATTGTAATCCCAAGGGCCTTAAAAGTGGGAGAGGGAAGAGGAAGAGAGAATCAGAGATAGCAGTGTGAGAAGGACTCAGCTCAAAATTGTTGGCTTTGAAAAAAGAGGAAGTGGATTGTCATGGATTGAATTGTGTTCCCCAAAAATGTCTGTCAGCTTAGCTGGGCCATGAGTCCCAGTATTGTGTGATTGTCCATCATTTTATGTGATTTCCCTGTGTTGTAAATCCTATCACTATGATGAAATGAGATGGATTAGTGGCAGATATACTGATGAGATATACAAGTTTGGATAGTGTCTTAAGCCAATCTCTTTGAGATATAAAAGAGAGAAATGAGCAGAGAGATAGGGGGGCCTTATACCACCAAGAAAGCAGTGCTGGGAGCAGAGGGTGTCCTTTGCACCTGAGGTTCCTGTGCTGAGATGCTCCCAGACCAAGGGAAGACTGATGCATCACAAGGACCTTCCTTCAGAACTAACAGAGAGCAAAAACCTTCCCCTGGAGCTGGCACCCTTAATTTGGACTTCTAGCCTACTGGACTGTGAGAGAATAAGCTTCTCTTTGTCGAAGCCATCCACTTGTGGTATTTCTGTTATAGCAGACTGGAAGACCAAGACATGGATCATGAGTGAAGGAATGTGGTTAGCCTCTAAAAGGTGGAAAGGCATGGAAACAGCTCTCTTACAGAGCCTCCAGAGGAAAGAGAACCTTATGAACACCTAGATTTTAGCCCAGTGAGAACAATCTCAGAATTCTTACTTTCAGAACTCTAAGATAATAAATTTTGTTAAATGAGTGGTAATTTGATACAGCAGAAATAGGAAACCAAGAGGTGTGGCCAAGACGGTGGGATAGTCAGACTCTTCCTGTTGTCCCTCTTACAACAAAGACCTGAAAAAACAAGTGAATTGATTATATATAACAATCTAGAAGCCCTGATCATAAGAGACAAAGCTGAAGAGTTGGATTGAGTGGCAGGGAGAAGGAGGGATAATTCAAAAACAGCAAAGAAGTGCCAGTTGTTAGGTTGCCAGTGCCCTGCTGACTAGGTCATCCTGTGCCTGCAGGCTGAGGTGAGCAGTAGTGTTTGGGATGCACCTCACCATATCGGGTGAAGCTGGGCAGCAGCGAGTCTGCACACACCTCTGGAGCTAGGTGGAAGCAGCGCTGGACCTGCAAACGTTAAGTGCAAACATCTAACCTAGCACTGGGAGGCAAAATAAATTCTACTCCCAGAGTTTCACAGTGGAGAACTGGTTACTTCCCCTCACCCACACCCCACCCTGCTCTGCTCTGAAACCAGTCTGGCAGTATTCAACAACTGTCACTCTCCCTAAGCCAGGAACTCGGGGTGAGTCAGGAGGCCCTGCCCCTTCACTGAGCCACTGGCATAAGGGGTCCGCACACTTGCAGAATCCTTTACTCCTGCCTAGACCTGTGTGCACTGGGTCAGTGGGTTTAGACCTGTGTGGGCTGATTCAACACCACATGCCATCATTATCATAACAGCAGGGCATACACCTGAAGCCCATTTTCAACTTCAGCAGCCAAGGGGGAGCTGCAGACTTATGACATTTGACATGGCCCTGCCTCTTAAGCACAGAACCTCAGCCACCTACCCCAGAGGCCTGAGGGCTGGTGGTAACATTCACTTCATCTAAACCAAAAAAAAAAAAAAAAAAACCCAGTGCCGTCGAGTTGATTCCGACTCATAGTGACCCTATAGGACAGAGTAGAACTGCCCCATAAAGTTTCCAAGGAGCGCCTGGTGGATTCGAAATGCCGACCCTTTGGTTAGCAGCTGTAGCACTTAACCATTACACCACCAGGGTTTCCTCACTCCGTCTAGCCACTCGTGTAATAGGGGTCTGAGAATAAACGGTGTCTCCCATTCCCTACAGTCAAAAGGACTGTGTGCCCAAGGACCAGCTGCAATACCCCTCACTACATGCTCTAGGGAAAAAGGAACACACCCTCACCAAGGCATCCAGGGGCAGCCACCAGTCCCCTGCCTTGTTCCACACATACCCCCTACAGCAGCCGGATACCTGTTCCTGCTTCAAACACCAATATGCAGCCCTGACAGTCTGGGACTGTAGGTGAGAGTCTGCACCACACATTTGGTGACTGAAAACCTGGACACCTGTGCCACACCAGAACATATGGAGAGGAAGTTAAAGGCAATATTAAGAAATAAAATGTTGGTTTAAATTTAGAAAAATAAAGGTAAATTTTAAGGTAACCACAAAGGATGCTAACAAACCTACCCATCAAAATAAGAAAAACATGAGGACTTAGCAAAAACAAAATAAACAATAATGAAAAAATATGAAAAGAGAATACATAAGAAAAACCACTCAACAGCACAGAAAATTAAGTGGAACAAAGAAACTGCTAGCACCACCAAAAAAACAAGCAACAACAACAACAAAATGACAGCACTAAACTCGTACCAATCAATAATTACACTGAAAGTAAATGGACTAAATGCGCTAATAAAGAGATGAACAGTGGCAAAATTGATTAAAAAAACGCAATCTGTCTATATGCTGCCTATAACAGACACGACTTAGACTCAAAGACACAAACAAACTAAAACTAAAATGATGGAAAAAATATCAAGTAAACAACCACAAAAAAAGAGCAGGAGAGACAATATTAATCTCTGACAAAACATATTTAAAGCAAAATTCACCACAAAGGATAAGAAAGGACACAGCTTAACCTCTAAAGGGTCAATACACCAGGAGGACATAACTATAATAAATACATAAGCACCTAATGAGACGGCTCCAAACCACACAAAACAAACCCTAATAGTATTGGAAAGAGAAATAGATAATCCATCATAATAGTAGACTTCAACACACCACTTTCAATGAAGAACAGAACATGTAGAAAGAAAATAAAGATACAGAAGATCATAGACATATACAGAAATCTATCCAGCAGCAGCCAAGTATACATTCTTTTCCAACTCACATGGAACATCCTTCAGAATAAACTGCATATGGGGCTGCAAAGCAAACCTTAACAGAATTCAAAACACTGAAATTTTACATGGCATCTTTTCTGATTATAATGACATAAAATTAGAAATCAATAACAGAAACAGCAAGGAAAAAAAATCAAATGCATGGAAACAGAACACCACCTTGCTTAAAAACTACTGGATTATAGAAGAAATCAAGGATGGAAAAAATAGATTCATAGAATTAAATGAGAATGAAAACATGTCTCACCAGAACCTTTGGGAAACAGCAAAAGCAGTGCTTAGAGGTCAGTTTATAACAATAAATGCACACATTCAAAAAGAAGAAAGTGCCAAAATCAAAACATTACCCCTACAACTTGAACAAATAGAGAGAAACAAAAGAAGCCCTCAGGCACTAGAAGAAAGGAAATAATAAAGGTTAGAGGAGAAATGAATGAGATAGAGAATAGGAAAACAATTGAAAGAGTAGACAATACTAAAAGATGGTTCTTTGAAAAGATCAACAGAATCAATAAACCATTGGTCAAATTGACAAAAGAAAAAACAGGAGAGGAAGCAAATAACCTAAATAAGAAATGAAATGGGGGGGCGGAGCCAAGATGGCGGACTAGGCAGACGTTACCTCGGATCCCTCTTACAACAAAGACACGGAAAAACAAGTGAATCGATCACATACATAACAATCTACGAACCCTGAACAACAAACACGGATTTAGAGACGGAGAACGAACTAATACGGGGAAGCAGCGATAGTTTCCAGAGCCCTGGAGCCAGCGTACCAGTCAGGTACGGCACAAGCACAGAGACCTGCACCACCCCCCTGAACTAACCCCGGGAGGGGGACCAGCCGGTTCCACGGGCGGCGTGGGACGCAGCCGGTAGGAGAAGTCCCCGGGAGGCAGTGACTGATCTTGGAGCAGAAAGAGCAGCATCCGAGCCGGGAACCGTCCCGCAGGGATTTGGACTGCTCGCAGGTACGCCATAAACACGGAGAGTTGCTCCACCCCCTGAACTAACCCCGGGAAGGGGACCAGCCGGGTCGCGCGGGTGGCGTGGGACGCAGCCGGTAGGAGAAGTCCCCGGGAGGCAGCGACTGGTATTGGAGTGGGGAGAACAGCGTTCCAGCCGGGACACTTGGTCGCGGCACAAGCACGGGGAGCTACTCCACCCATCTGAACTAACCCCGGGAGGGGGCCTACCTGGTTCACGGGGGCGGCACGGCCACGCGGCTGGTGGGACGAGAAGTCCCCGGGAGGCAGCGACTGGTTTTGGAGTTGAGAGTGCACCGTCCCAGTAGGGGAGCCTTGACGCTGGGCGTGGGGCTGGAAGCGGAGGATCTGACCGTGACTCCAGCGGGCCAGACCCCCTGGGGGCAATCTCCACACAGCCAGCACACATAGGCGATGCGCCCGCGGGAATCTCAGATATAACAGTCATTCCAAGCAAGATAAGCAACTCTGGCTATATTCTGAGGTGCTACTCTCCTATCTCTCTGTTCCCTCCCCCACCCTCCCCAGGCGGCTTCATTAACATCTGAATAGCCTGAGCCAGAGGGAGAACTCTGATAGGGATCTGACTGCAGTTTTTTTTTTAGCGGATTTTCTGGAAAAACTAGTTTCCCAGTGATGGCTCGGAGACAACAATCCATATCAAACCACTTAAAGAAGCAGACCCTGACAGCTTCTCCAACCCCCCAAACAAAAGATTCAAAATCTTTCCCAAATGAAGATACAATTTTGGAATTATCAGATACAGAATATAAAAAACTAATTTACAGAATGCTTAATGATATCACAAATGAAATTAGGATATCTGCAGAAAAAGCCAAGGAACACACTGATAAAACTGTTGAAGAACTCAAAAAGATTATTCAAGAACATAGTGGAAAAATTAATAAGTTGCAAGAATCCATAGAGAGACAACATGTAGAAATCCAAAAGATTAACAATAAAATAACAGAATTAGACAACACACTAGGAAGTCAGAGGAGCAGACTCGAGCAATTAGAATGCAGACTGGGACATCTGGAGGACCAGGGAATCAACACCAACATAGCTGAAAAAAAATCAGATAAAAGAATTAAAAAAAATGAAGAAACCCTAAGAATTATGTGGGACTCTATCAAGAAGGATAACCTGCGGGTGATTGGAGTCCCAGAACAGGGAGGGGGGACAGAAAACACAGAGAAAATAGTTGAAGAACTTCTGACAGAAAACTTCCCTGACATCATGAAAGACGAAAGGATATCTATCCAAGATGCTCATCGAACCCCATTTAAGATTGATCCAAAAAGAAAAACACCAAGACATATTATCATCAAACTCACCAAAACCAAAGATAAACAGAAAATTTTAAAAGCAGCCAGGGAGAAAAGAAAGGTTTCCTTCAAGGGAGAATCAATAAGAATATGTTCTGACTACTCAGCAGAAACCATGCAGGCAAGAAGGGAATGGGACGACATATACAGAACACTGAAGGAGAAAAACTGCCAACCAAGGATCATATATCCGGCAAAACTCTCTCTGAAATATGAAGGCGAAATTAAGATATTTACAGACAAAGACAAGTTTAGAGAATTTGCAAAAACCAAACCAAAGCTACAAGAAATACTAAAGGATATTGTTTGGTCACAGAACCAATAATATCAGATATCAGCACAACACAAGGTCACAAAACAGAACGTCCTGATATCAACTCAAATAGGGAAATCACAAAAACAAACAAATTAAGATTAATTAAAAAAAAAAATACACATAACAGGGAATTATGGAAGTCAATAGGTAAAAGATCACAATAATCAAAAAGAGGGACTAAATACAGGAGGCATTGAACTGCCATATGGAGAGTGATACAAGGCGATATAGAACAATACAAGTTAGGTTTTTACTTAGAAAAATAGGGGTATATAATGAGGTAACCACAAAAAGGCATAACAACTCTATAACTCAAGACAAAAACCAAGAAAAACGTAACGACTCAACTAACATAAAGTCAAACACTATGAAAATGAGGATCTCACAATTTACTAAGAAAAACGCCTCAGCACAAAAAAGTGTGTGGAAAAATGAAATTGTCAACAACACACATAAAAAGGCATCAAAATGACAGCACTAAAAACTTATTTATCTATAATTACCCTGAATGTAAATGGACTAAATGCACCAATAAAGAGACAGAGAGTCACAGACTGGATAAAGAAACACGATCCATCTATATGCTGCCTACAAGAGACACACCTTAGACTTAGAGACACAAACAAACTAAAACTCAAAGGATGGAAAAAAGTATATCAAGCAAACAATAAGCAAAAAGGAAGAGGAGTAGCAATATTAATTTCTGACAAAATAGACTTTAGACTTAAATCCACCACAAAGGATAAAGAAGGACACTATATAATGATAAAAGGGACAATTGATCAGGAAGACATAACCATATTAAATATTTATGCACCCAATGACAGGGCTGCAAGATACATAAATCAAATTTTAACAGAACTGAAAAGCGAGATAGATACCTCCACAATTATAGTAGGAGACTTCAACACACCACTTTCGGAGAAGGACAGGACATCCAGTAAGAAGCTCAACAGAGACACGGAAGATCTAATTACAACAATCAACCAACTTGACCTCATTGACTTATACAGAACTCTCCACCCAACTGCTGCAAAATATACTTTTTTTTCCAGCGCACATGGAACATTCTCTAGAATAGACCACATATTAGGTCATAAAACAAACCTTTGCAGAGTCCAAAACATCGAAATATTACAAAGCATCTTCTCAGACCACAAGGCAATAAAACTAGAGATCAATAACAGAAAAATGAGGGAAAAGAAATCAAATACTTGGAAAATGAACAATACCCTCCTGAAAAAAGACTGGGTTATAGAAGACATCAAGGAGGGAATATGGAAATTCATAGAAAGCAACGAGAATGAAAATACTTCCTATCAAAACCTCTGGGACACAGCAAAAGCAGTGCTCAGAGGCCAATTTATATCAATAAATGCACACATACAAAAAGAAGAAAGAGCCAAAATCAGAGAACTGTCCCTACAACTTGAACAAATAGAAAGTGAGCAACAAAAGAATCCATCAGGCTCCAGAAGAAAACAAATAATAAAAATTAGAGCTGAACTAAATGAATTAGAGAACAGAAAAACAATCGAAAGAATTAACAAAGCCAAAAGCTGGTTCTTTGAAAAAATTAACAAAATTGATAAACCATTGGCTAGACTGACTAAAGAAATACAGGAAAGGAAACAAATAACCCGAATAAGAAATGAGAAGGACCACATCACAACAGAACCAAATGAAATTAAAAGAATCATATCAGATTATTATGAAAAATTGTACTCTAACAAATTTGAAAACCTAGAAGAAATGGATGAATTCCTGGAAAAACACTGCCTACCTAAACTAACACATTCAGAAGTAGAACAACTAAATAGACCCATAACAAAAAAAGAGATTGAAACGGTAATCAAAAAACTCCCAACAAAAAAAAGTCCTGGCCCGGACGGCTTCACTGCAGAGTTCTACCAAATTTTCAGAGAAGAGTTAACACCACTACTACTAAAGGTATTCCAAAGCATAGAAAATGACGGAATACTACCCAACTCATTCTATGAAGCCACCATCTCCCTGATACCAAAACCAGGTAAAGACATTACAAAAAAAGAAAATTATAGACCTATATCCCTCATGAACATTGATGCAAAAATCCTCAACAAAATTCTAGCCAATAGAATCCAACGACACATCAAAAAAATAATTCACCCTGATCAAGTGGGATTTATACCAGGTATGCAAGGCTGGTTTAATATCAGAAAAACCATTAATGTAATCCATCACATAAATAAAACAAAAGACAAAAACCACATGATCTTATCAATTGATGCAGAAAAGGCATTTGACAAAGTCCAACACCCATTCATGATAAAAACTCTTACCAAAATAGGAATTGAAGGAAAATTCCTCAACATAATAAAGGGCATCTATGCAAAGCCAACAGCCAATATCACTCTAAATGGAGAGAACCTGAAAGCATTTCCCTTGAGAACGGGAACCAGACAAGGATGCCCTTTATCACTGCTCTTATTCAACATCATGTTGGAAGTCTTAGCCAGGGCAATCAGGCTAGACAAAGAAATAAAAGGTATCCAGATTGGCAAGGAAGAAGTAAAGTTATCACTATTTGCAGATGACATGATTATATACACAGAAAACCCTAAGGAATCCTCCAGAAAACTACTGAAACTAATAGAAGAGTTTGGCAGAGTCTCAGGTTATAAAATAAACATACAAAAATCACTTGGATTCCTCTACATCAACAAAAAGAACACCGAAGAGGAAATCACCAAATCAATACCATTCACGGTAGCCCCCAAGAAGATAAGATACTTAGGAATAAATCTTACCAAGGATGTAAAAGACCTATACAAAGAAAACTACAAAGCTCTACTACAAGAAATTCAAAAGGACATACTTAAGTGGAAAAACATACCTTGCTCATGGATAGGAAGACTTAACATAGTAAAAATGTCTATTCTACCAAAAGCCATCTATACATTTAACGCACTTCCGATCCAAATTCCAATGTCATATTTTAAGGGGATAGAGAAACAAATCACCAATTTCATATGGAAGGGAAAGAAGCCCCAGATAAGCAAAGCACTACTGAAAAAGAAGAAGAAAGTGGGAGGCCTCACCTTACCTGACTTCAGAACCTATTATACAGCCACAGTAGTCAAAACAGCCTGGTATTGGTACAACAACAGACACATAGACCAATGGAACAGAATTGAGAACCCAGACATAGATCCATCCACGTATGAGCAGCTGATATTTGACAAAGGACCAGTGTCAATTAACTGGGGAAAAGACAGCCTTTTTAACAAATGGTGCTGGCATAACTGGATATCCATTTGAAAAAAAAATGAAACAGGACCCATACCTCACACCATGCACAAAAACTAACTCCAAGTGGATCAAAGACCTAAACATAAAGACTAAAACGATAAAGATCATGGAAGAAAAAATTGGGACAACCCTAGGAGCCCTAATACAAGGTATAAACAGAATACAAAACATTACCAAAAATGATGAAGAGAAACCCGATAACTGGGAGCTCCTAAAAATCAAACACCTATGCTCATCTAAAGACTTCACCAAAAGAGTAAAAAGACCACCTACAGACTGGGAAAGAATTTTCAGCTATGACATCTCCGACCAGCGCCTGATCTCTAAAATCTACATGATTCTGTCAAAACTAAACCACAAAAAGACAAACAACCCAATCAAGAAGTGGGCAAAGGATATGAACACACATTTCTCTAAAGAAGATATTCAGGCAGCCAACAGATACATGAGAAAATGCTCTCGATCATTAGCCATTAGAGAAATGCAAATTAAAACTACGATGAGATTCCATCTCACACCAGCAAGGCTGGCATTAATCCAAAAAACACAAAATAATAAATGTTGGAGAGGCTGCGGAGAGATTGGAACTCTCATACACTGCTGGTGGGAATGTAAAATGGTACAACCACTTTGGAAATCTATCTGGCATTATCTTAAACAGTTAGAAATAGAACTACCATACAACCCAGAAATCCCACTCCTAGGAATATACCCTAGAGATACAAGAGCCTTCATACAAACAGATATATGCACACCCATGTTTATTGCAGCTCTGTTTACAATAGCAAAAAGTTGGAAGCAACCAAGGTGTCCATCAACGGATGAATGGTTAAATAAATTGTGGTATATTCACACAATGGAATACTACGCATCGATAAAGAACAGTGACGAATCTCTGAAACATTTCATAACATGGAGGAACCTGGAAGGCATTATGCTGAGCGAAATTAGTCAGAGGCAAAAGGACAAATATTGTATAAGACCACTATTATAAGATCTTGAGAAATAGTAAACCTGAGAAGAACACATACTTTTGTGGTTACGAGGGGGGGAGGGAGGGAGGGTGGGAGAGGGCTTTTTATTGATTAATCAGTAGATAAGAACTGCTTTAGGTGAAGGGAAAGACAACACTCAATACATGGAAGGTCAGCTCAATTGGACTGGACCAAAAGCAAAGAAGTTTCCGGGATAAAATGAATGCTTCAAAGGTCAGCGGAGCAAGCGCAGGGGTCTGGGGAGCATGGTTTGCGGGGACCTCTAAGTCAATTGGCAAAATAATTCTATTATGAAATCATTCTGCATCCCACTTTGAAATGTGGCGTCTGGGGTCTTAAATGCTAACAAGCAGCCATCTAAGATGCAGCA
Organism: Loxodonta africana; assembly: GCF_030014295.1. Lineage (NCBI taxonomy): Eukaryota > Metazoa > Chordata > Mammalia > Proboscidea > Elephantidae > Loxodonta > Loxodonta africana. The sequence continues at coordinate 39,457 of NW_026975090.1, read as the reverse complement.
ATTGGTCTCAACCCACCTGGAGCAAAGAAAAATGAAGAACACCAAGCCCACATGACAACTAAGAGCCCAAGAGACAGAAAGGGCCACATGAACCAGAGACCTACATCATCCTGAGACCAGAAGAACTAGTTGGTGCCCGGCCACAATTGATGACTGCCCTGACAGGGAGCTCAGCAGAGGACCCCTGAGGGAGCAGGAGATCAGTGGGATGCAGACCCCAAATTCTCATAAGAAGACCAAACTTAATGGTCTGACTGAGACTGGAGGAATCCCGGCGGCCATGCTCCCCAGACCTTCAGTTGACACAGGACAGGAACCATCCCCGAAGACAACTCATCAGAAATGAAAGGGACTGGTCAGCGGGTGGGAGAGAGATGCTGATGAAGAGTGAGCTAATTATATCAGGTGGACACTTGAGATTGTGTTGGCAACTCTTGTCTGGAGGGGGGATGGGAGGATAGAGAGAGAGGGAAGCCGGCAAAATTGTCAAGAAAGGAGAGACTGAAAGGGCTGACTCAAGACGGGGAGAGTAAGTGGGAGTAGGGAGTGAGATGTATGTAAACTTATATGTAACAGACTGATTGGATTTGTGAACGTTCACTTGAAGCTTAATAAAAGTTATTATAAAAAAAAAAAAAAGAAATGAAATGGGTGATATCACAACAGACCCAATGGAAATAAAAAGGATCATAACAGAATACTATGAAAAATTGTACTCTAACAAATTTGAAAATCTAGCAGAAATGGTCAAATTTCTAGGAACACACTACTTACCTAAACTAACACAAATTGAGGTAGAAAAATTAAATAAACCCACAACAAAAGAAGAGATTGAAGAGATAATTAAAAAAATAAAAACCACCAACAACAAAAAAGCCCTGGCCCAGACAGCTTCACTGGAGAATTCTACCAAACTTTCAGGGAAGAGTTAACACCATTACTACCAAAGGCATTTCAGGCATAGAAAAGGATGGAATACTCGCAAACTCATTCTATGAAGCCAGCATAACCATGATAGAAAAGTCAGGTAAAGATCCGCAAAAAGAAGAAAATTACAGACCAATATCCCTCACCAATATAGACCCAAAAATCCTCAACAAAATTCTAGCCAATAGAATTCAACAACATATCAAAAAATAATTCACCATGACCACACGGGATTCATACCAGGTACGCAGGAATGGTTCAACATTAGAAAAACAATCAATGTAATCCATCACATAAATAAAACAAAAGACAAGAACCACATGATCTTATCAATTGATGCAGAAAAGGTATTTTAAAAAGTCCAAAACCCATTCTTGATAAAAACTCTCAGCGAAATAGGAATAGAATGAAAATTCCTGGACATGATAAAGGCCAGTTATGCAAAGCCAACAACCAACATCATCCTAAATGAAGAGTCTTAAAGCATTCCCCTTCAGAAGGGGAACCAGACATGGATGCCCTTTGTCACCACTCATATTCAACATTGTACTGGAGGCCCTAGCCAGATGAATAAGGCAAGAAAAAGAAATAAAGTGCATCCAAATTGGTAAGGAAGAAGTAAAAGTATCCTTGCAGCTAATATGGTCTTATACATGGAAAACCCCAAAGAATCCACAAGAAAACTACTACAACTAATAGAAGATTTTGGCAAAGTATCAGGATATAAGATAAACATACATAAGTCAGTCAGATTCCTCTATACCAGCAGAGAGAACTTCCAAAAGGAAATCACCAAATCAATACCATTATAAAAGCCCCCAAGAAGATAAAGTATTTAGGAATAAATTTAAACAGAGATGTAAAAAACCTACATAAAGAAAACTGCAAGACACTATTGCAAGAAATCAAAAGAGACCTACATAAGTGGAAAAACATACCATGCTGATAGACAGGAAGACTCAACACTATGAAAATGTCAGTTCTTCCCAAAGTGATCTACAGATATAATGCAATCTCAATCCAAATTCCAATGACAACTTTTAGCATGTTGGAGAAACAAATCACAAACTTCATATGGAAAAGGAAGAAGCCCCAAATAAGTAAAGAATTACTGAAGAAGAAGACCAAAGTGGGAGGCCTCACACTACCTGATGTTAGAACCTATTATACCACCATGATAGTCAAAACAGGCTGGTACTGGTACAACAGACACATAGACCAATATAACAAAATTGAGAACCCAGACGTAAATCTATCCACTTATGAGCAGCTGAAACCCTGGTGGTGTAGTGATTAATTGCTACAGCTGCTAACCAAAAGGTTGGCAGTTTGAATCCACCAGGTGCTCCTTGGAAACTCTATGGGGCAGTTCTACTCTGTCCTATAGGGTCGCTATGAGTCGGAATTGACTCGACAGCAGTGGGTTTGGTTTATGAGCAGCTGATAGTTGACAAAAGCCCAAAGTCCATTAAATGGGGGAAAAGACAGCCTCTTTAACACGTGGTGCTGGCATAACTGGATATCTGTCTGCAAAAAAAAGAAACAGGACCCATACCTCACATCATGCACAAAAACTAACTCAAAATGATCAAAGACCTAAATATAAAACCTAAAATGATAAAGATCACAGAAGAAAAAATAGGGACAATGCTAGGAGGCCTAATACATGGCATAAACGGAACCATAACTAACAATGCAGAAACATCAGAAGAGAAACTAGATAACTGGGATCTGCTAAAAATCAGTTATGCTCATCGAAAGGCTTCACCAAAAGAGTAAAAACAGAACCTACAGATCGGGAAGAAATTTTTAGCTATGACATATCTGGTAAGGGTCTAATCATTAAAATCCACAAAATACAGCAACACCTCAACAACAAAAAGACAAATAAAAAAATTAAAAATGGGCAAAGCATATGAACAGACACTGCACCAAAAAAGATATTCGGGTGGCTAATGTACACATGAGGAAATGCTCATGATCATTAGCCACCAGAGAAATACAAATTAAAACTACAAAGAGATGCCTTATCACCCCAATAACACTGGCACTAATCCAAAAAATGGAAACCCTAGTGGTGTAGTGGTTAAATGCTGTTAACCAAAAGGTCAGCAGTTGGAATCCACCAGGCGCTCCTTGGAAACTCCACAAGGCAGTTCTACTCTGTCCTATAGGGTCTCTATGAGTCAGAAATGACTCGATGGTGATGGGTTTGGTTAATCCATAAAACACAAAATAAAAATGTTGGAGAGGTTGTGGAGAGATTGGACTCTCATGCACTGCTGGTGAGAATGTAAAATGATACAATCACTTTGGAAAACAATCTGGTGCTTCCTTAAAAAGCTAGAAGTAGAAATTCCATAAGATCCAGCAATCCCACTCATAGGAATATACCCAAGAGAAAAAAGAGCAGTCGCAGGAATAGACATATGCATACCATGCTCATTGGAGCACCATTCACAACAGCACAAAGATGTAAACAACCTAAATGCTCACCAACAGACGAATGGGAAACAAATTATGGTACAGACACACAGTGCAGCCTACTGACGGAGCCCAGTTCTACTCCGACACCCAACGGGTCACTGTGAGTTGCGTTTGATTCTACTGCAACTGGTGGTGTTTTTTGTTTTATATGAAGATAAGCTGTAGCTATGTTGTTGTTGATGTCTTGCGCTGAATGTTGTTGAGAGCAGTTGCTATTTAGTTGGCTTCTACTCAAAGTAACCTAATATATAAGAGAAAGAAATTTTCCCTGGTCCCGTGCCATCCTAATGATTGTTGGTATGTTTGAGTCCATTGTTGTGGTTATTGCGTCAATCCATCTTTTTGAGGGTTTCCTTTATTTTTGTGATCTTCTACTTCACCTAACAGGACTTCTTTTCCTAGTGATCAGTCTTTCCAGATAATGTGTCCAAAGTAAGTAAGATGAAGTCTTGCCATCCTCATTCCTAAGGAACATTTCATTGTTTTATTGTAAGACTGATTTTTTTTGTTCTTTTGTTAATCCATGGTACATTCAATATTCTTCACCAACACCACACTTCCACGCATCAGTACTTCTGCCTTCTTTTTTCATTGTCCAGTTTTCACATTCACAGAGGTGAACAAAAAGACCACAGTGTTGAATAGAAGTAGGGAAAAGAGATACCCTTGCCGTGTTCCTGATTTTATGGCAAAATCTTTCAGTCTTTCACCATTGAGTATAATGTTAATTGTTGGTTTTTCACAACTGTCCTTTATCATTTTAAGGAAGTGTACTGAGGTGAAGGAAATTCAGAGCTATATGACAGTATTGCACAACAAGCTATTTAATGGGGCCAACACATTGAAAGTCACATGCAAGGGGGTGGTCCCTGTAGCAGGAGGTCTTCCAGAGGCTAGAGTCACAGGTAGCATCAGAAGAAGAGAGCAAGAAAGCTCCCAGGGGTGAGAAGCGATATCCTCCTGCAGCCAGGTGATAAGTCTCTGGGTCAGAGAGCTCTAAAAGCAGCAGCATCTTAGGGTCTTTATAACTACAGGAATTTATCTTTTTTTTTTTTAGGACTAGCAGAAGTTGAGTCCAGTTTTGCAGGGTATGTAAAACAGGCAGGTTCTAAGTGGCTAAAAATTTGGGCTATTTTTAAATCAGTTGGACGTGTACAAGTGTGAGTTTCATGCCAGTTTTTTTTTTTTTTTTCCATATAATACACCTCAGCTTACTTGAAGAAGTAAACAACTTGGGGCTAATACACGGAGGCCATTTTTGACTCTCACACAATAGGAAGTTCCCATTTATTCCTGATTTTTGAGTGTTTTTTGTTAAACGCTTTTTTTCTGCATCAGTTGATAGATCATCCCCCTCTCCCTACATTCTATTAATGTGTTGCATTACACTGATTGACTTTTATATGTTGAGCTACTACTCCTGCACTTGTGGGATAAAGCACACAGGGTTACGGCATATGGTTCTTTTAATATGCTGCTGGATTGGAGTTTTACCATTTTGTTGAGGATTTCCATAGATATTTCTATGCAATATTTTTTTCTGATGGCTTTGTCTGGCTAAATATCAGGATGCTGAGAGCATCATGGATTGAGTTACAAATTATTCCTTCCTTTTAGTTTTTGGAAAAGTTTGAGAAAGATTGATGTTAATTTCTATTTGATGCTTTCTTTATAATTTCTTTGTCATTATTGATATTCTCTATTTGTTGAGACATTATTCTCCTGATTTCCTTTAGGTCTTTGACCACGTTTAACACAGTAGATTTAAACGATTTGCCTAGCAATTCTATGTCATTGGTTTTTCAGGGACCGCTTTTACCGATTTTTTTTTTTCCTGTGAATTGGTTGCACTTCCCTGTATCTGGCATGCCTAGTATTTTTACCAAACACTGAGCTTTGTGAATTTTTTTTTTAATAACTTTTATTAAGCTTCAAGTGAACGTTTACAAATCCAATCAGTCTGTCACATATAAGTTTACATACATCTCACTCCCTACTCCCACTTGCTCTCCCCCTCTTGAGTCAGCCCTTTCAGTCTCTCCTTTCTTGACAATTTTGCCTGCTTCCCTCTCTCTCTATCCTCCCATCCCCCCTCCAGACAAGAGTTGCCAACACAATCTCAAGTGTCCACCTGATATAATTAGCTCACTCTTCATCAGCATCTCTCTCCCACCCGCTGACCAGTCCCTTTCATTTCTGATGAGTTGTCTTCAGGGATGGTTCCTGTCCTGTGTCAACTGAAGGTCTGGGGGAGCATGACCACTGGGATTCCTCCAGTCTCAGTCAGACCATTAAGTTTGGTCTTTTTATGAGAATTTGGGGTCTGTATCCCACTGATCTCCTGCTCCCTCAGGGGTCCTCTGCTGTGCTCCCTGTCAGGGCAGTCATCGATTGTGGCCGGGCACCAACTAGTTCTTCTGGTCTCAGGATGATGTAGGTCTCTGGTTCATGTGGCCCTTTCTGTCTCTTGGGCTCTTAGTTGTTGTGTGGCCTTGGTGTTCTTCATTTTCCTTTGCTCCAGGTGGGTTGAGACCAATTGCTGCATCTTAGATGGCCGCTTGTTAGCATTTAAGACCCCAGACGCCACATTTCAAAGTGGGATGCAGAATGATTTCATAATAGAATTATTTTGCCAATTGACTTAGAAGTCCCCGCAAACCATGTTCCCCAGACCCCTGCGCTTGCTCCGCTGACCTTTGAAGCATTCATTTTATCCCGGAAACTTCTTTGCTTTTGGTCCAGTCCAATTGAGCTGACCTTCCATGTATTGAGTGTTGTCTTTCCCTTCACCTAAAGCAGTTCTTATCTACTGATTAATCAATAAAAAACCCTCTCCCACCCTCCCTCCCTCCCCCCCTCGTAACCACAAAAGTATGTGTTCTTCTCAGGTTTACTATTTCTCAAGATCTTATAATAGTGGTCTTATACAATATTCGTCCTTTTGCCTCTGACTAATTTCGCTCAGCATAATGCCTTCCAGGTTCCTCCATGTTATGAAATGTGTCAGAGATTTGTCACTGTTCTTTATCGATGCGTAGTATTCCATTGTGTGAATATACCACAATTTATTTACCCATTCATCCGTTGATGGACACCTTGGTTGCTTCCAACTTTTTGCTATTGTAAACAGAGCTGCAATAAACATGGGTGTGCATATATCTGTTTGTATGAAGGCTCTTGTATCTCTAGGGTATATTCCGAGGAGTGGGATTTCTGGGTTGTATGGTAGTTCTATTTCTAACTGTTTAAGATAACGCCAGATAGATTTCCAGCTTTGTGAATTTTATAATGTGTTAACTCTGAAAAACAGATTCTCCAGCCTACCTAGTGCTTGCTGTTATTGTTGAGGGCTGCGGTCATCTGTTTAGTGACATTTCCAAACTATTTGTTTTTTTGTTTGTATGTATTTATTATTTTGCATAGACTGTATTCTTTGCCATGTGTGGTCACTGAAGTCTATCTTCAGTTATTTTAGTGGTCAACCAGTGACCTGATAAAGACCTTTTTTGGAGTCAAAAAGAGAAGAAAAAGAAAACTAAAAACCTTTCCTGGTCATTGAAGATTGACTCTGAATTAGGTACTCTTTCAATGCTTAGCCAGGCCACCTAAAACTGGGCCTTAGTCTACACCTCCGTTTGTGCAGAGCCCAAAGATCTGCCAGAGGCTCAAACCTAGGGTCCTCTCAGGTCTTGTCTGAGCATGCATTCAACCTGGGTATGTACATTGGATCTCTGATCCTTTAGTACATTCAGTATCTCTAAAACAGTTTATTTTCCCATGCATTAGCCTCGTCAGCCTCTTCTTTTCCAGGCTATCAGGTTTGTCTGCTTCTTTCCCTGTTCTCCATTCCTTACCTCAGCTGGTTATGGCATTATATGTCTTTAAAGCTTTTGACAGACAGATACCACCTGGTAGCCACTCATGTCTGAGAGGAGTAAAGCCAAGGCCTATCTCAGAGCAGGTATCTCTGGAACTACCAGATTGGTCAAAATCAACAACATCATTTTTAGAAAAAAGATCTGTCTTGTCCACACCCTGGCACCAGCAAGCCACACCAGGAATGTGGGCTGCTGTCTTCATGGCAGCTGCCAAGTGGAGAATGGGGGATAGTAGGTGAATAAACAAAAACGCCACAATTTTTCATCAAAATTCAACAGCATCTTTTCTCATGAAGCACTTAATGTTTATTCTGTCAGTTTTTTTTTTCCACTTATTCATTGCTTCAGGGAAACCCTGGTGGCCTAGTGGTTAAGTGCTACGGCTGCTAACCAAAGGGTCGGCAGTTCGAAGCCTCGAGGCGCTCCTTGGAAACTCTATGGGGCAGTTCTACTCTGTTCTATAGGGTCGCTATGAGTGGGAGTCGACTCGACGGCATTGGGTTTGGTTTTGGTTTTTTTCATTGCTTCAGTGGAGGGAATGAATCCTGCACCTTCTTAACACACTGTTTTCTGTAACATCCCCTCTCCTGATGTTTTTAAGTGGCCTTTCTCTTATTTCAGAAACCCTGGTGGCGTAGTGGTTAAGTGCTATGGCTGTTAACCAAGAGGTCAGCAGTTCGAATCCACCAGACGCTCCTTGGAAACTCTATGGTGCAGTTCTACTCTGTCCTATAGGGTCGCTATGAGTTGGGATCGACTTGACGGGAGTGGGTTTGGTTTTCTGGTTTTCTCTTATTTCAGTATTTGCTTGGTTGCTGTAAATATTTTAAAACTTTCTAAATTTCTAAAAAAGTTGATTCTAACACTTTTTGCTTTGTTGTTGTTTCTGTGCAGGAACAGGCCCTCCACCGAAGCAATGAGGCTATCAACTTGGTCATTTTCACTGACATTATCCACACCTCATTTTTTAAAAATATACACGGATATACAATTGATCCAACAACTTTCACTGAAATGTGTATCCTTTTATCACTCCCCATACAAGCACCTGACATATGTGACTCATCATTGTACACGTATGTGTGCATCTGGTTTATGTATTCTCTTCCATTGATCTATGATTATATCAATATAGATTTTTGATATCACGTAGAATGATGCATCTCATTTAATTATTTTTAAAACTCCTGTTGAGCTATTACTGTTTTTTGCATCATTTTGTATAAATTCTATAGCCAACTTGTAAATTAAACACACACACATGCACACACTGATGGGATTCTAATGGGGATTATATTGAATTTATGTAATAATTGAAATGATTTATTTTTTCATTGTTCAGTATAATTCATGGATAATGCACTTAAATATAATGGTTTCATTACAAGTAAGTATGGGTAGCAGCTAGGGGGAGGCATGAGGAATCTTCTCAAGTGCTAATATGTTACTACTTTCATATAGGTTTGTTCAATTTGTCATAATCCATCTGATTAGTTGTGAATGTACTGTATATGGATTTCTTTATTCTATGTAACTTACACAAATCATCCTTCAAATTGCTATTTACTTAAAAAAGTTTGTTAGCTATAGCCATTGAAGTTTAAGCATCGTGTTTAGTCAGGTTTAGGCTCTATTGGAGCTCAAAAGAATGGAAATGGTCAAAAATACTACAAAAATTAATTACAATAATAAAAGATCAAGGATGTATAAAACTCTAAGGCCAAGATCAAGAAGCTGGGGGTGGAGATTACCTGAAACTTGAAGCTAGCAACTGGACATGCAACCATATACTTCAGCGACTGATGTGGTCTGCAGATGTGAACTTTCATGCAGTCTGTGTGAAAAATATTTAAATATGTTAAAATTCATTAAATTTGAATGTACATTTATTAAAATATGGATTTGTTATTTTCGTGTTTGGTAGTAAGTATAAATTAGAATTTCAAACTTTCTGTAAAACACAAATGGTTTACACACTTAAGTAATTTCACCACCAATTCCATTCATAGATATATACAAAATACAAACTCTTGTTTATGGGAAACAGAAGACAAATGCAACAATGTTTATAAGTGCATTGTATATAATAGTAGACAACTAGAAATAAAACAAGCATCCATCAGCCACAACACCAACAACAAAAAATAGATAAATGTGTAGTATAGTCTTAGAACAGAATGCCATTCAACAATAAAATAGAATGGGCTGTCATTTCATTCAACCTGGAGAGAGTAATGTCAACTGAAAAAACAATCAATTTCCAAAAAGATTATCTACAACTTAAGACCCCTTTATTAAGTTCTACAGCATCTAAAAATATTTTCTAATACCCTATGAATTCTATATTATAATTATAGCAAGAGAATTAAAAAACTAAAAATTCAGAATGATGGTGGAGGTATAGAAGGATATGAGCAGTCCCTGGATGGTGCGAACAGTTAACATAGTCACTGCTAACTGAAAGCTTGGTGGTTCGAGTCTACCCAGAGGCACTTCAGAAGAATGGATTGGTGATCTACATCAGAAAAATAAGCAGTTGAAAACCCTACCAAGAACAGTTCTACTCTGACACACATGGGGTCGCCATGAGTTGGAGGAGCACTAAAGATAAACAAATTTACTATTTTAGTTGTTGGGTTGGGTGGTGAACTTAGTATACATTATATTATAAACAAACTGACCGAAGTAAGGCACTCATAGACCAATAAACGCATTTTGTCTTGAACCAAAAATGAGTGTTCCTAAAGGCCATTACATATAATTATTATTAAAATTATTGACAAAGGATCCAAAAAATCTTGTCAGTGAATCTCTAAAATACTTCACAGAAATATACGCTTTCTTCCAATACCATTGTTCATGCACTGATGGAACACTGGTTGTATTTTGCTCTCATGGTTTATATCCCACTTTATATTTAACACCAAGTAGTTTAGCAACCCACTGCATTATTTATTATCAACACTCAGACTCTAAGACGTTTTCATATATTACTGATTGGAAAATAAATGATTAAATCCAATTTGGATAACGCTAATAGAGCTAAACACGTGCCTAATTTATGACCAAGCAATTTCAATTTAGGTATATATACAAGAGAATTGAGTTCACGTGTTCTCAAAAAAACACTTATACAGGAAGCTTTATGGTAGTTTTATTCATTATAGCCAAACATTTCTGACATCAGAATGGAAATAATTATTCTAAGCCATATGGTGGAATTCAGCTTTGTAATAAAAATGATGGAGACACTCAAAAATATGGTTAAACCTTTTAAATATGTTTAGGAAAAGAAACCAGACATCAAAGAGAACTTATTTTCTGATTTAAAAGTTTCTACTCAATGGTGATGAGAAATAAGAGCTTCTATTTAACGGTGATAGAAGCCAGAATAATGATTGTAATTATCGGCCCAAGGCATTAACATGAAAGTAGCATAAGAGATGATGAATAATGAAATACTTCACCTGTGGTTTCCCTCAAGCTGTAATGATGACAGTTCCATACTTCCAGTTGTTAATTTCAAGTTTTAGCCCAATTCTGAAAGCTTCTTATTTCATGGTATTTCACATCCCATGTGTCCACAAAACTCAAATGTCTGCTTTCTCCCAGTCTCCTGAATCTGGCCAGTTTTTGCTCCTCCACTAACATCACCTTGACAAAGGTAATATCTTGTCACAGCTGGACTACTGCAATGGCTTTCTCCTGCCCACATCAGTTCTCTACCACAACTCTGCAATGGTAGCCCATTGTTTTAGGTTCAAAGCCACAATCCTCACGTTGACCTAATTTACACTGTAAGACCCAGCCCCAAAACATATACCTATTTCCTGTGTCGCACCAATTTACTCCTTGATCTTTTGTGACTGTGCTGGGCATGTCCCCACCTCAGGGAGTTCTCACTTGTTCTTTGCTCTTCCCAGAACATTCATCCACAGATATCCACTTGTCTCTTGTCCTCGACTCCTTTTAGTTTTTGACAAATGTTGCATTCTTGGTTCTCCCTTCTCTGACTATTTGACTTAATATTGCAAATATCCTCTGTTTTCCTGATTCCAATTTTCCACTTAGTTCTTCTTCATGGTGATTAATACTTTTTGGTATACTCCGAAATTTACCCAAACCCAGTGCTGTCGAGTCGATTCCAACTCATATAAGGTCGCTTTACCCGTTAATTTTATATACTGTCTTTCTCCCCACGATAAAATGTAAACTTCATGAGAGCAGAGACTTATGTCAGTTTTTTCTTGTTTAATCCCATTTCACCAGTGCCTATAACAGTGTCACATACAGAGTTAAAGCATTAAAGCCCTTGTTCAATGAATGAATAAATAAATAAATAAGTGGATGTATGCATTTTGCTCTATATTGTAGTTTGGTCATCATATGTATTTTCCTGATATTATGTATTATATGGTAAATTATATTTCATGTGCATCTTATTTCAGAATATTAAAAAAGGTACCAAAAATTTGTTATGACATGGGAGCACTGTGTTGACAGTCATTAAATCTATTGCTTTAGAAGATAAAGTTGAAAATGGCAACCATTCTCTTGCTTTTACACCTCAAATCCACCCAGTTCCAATAACAAAGCTTTAGTTATTTCTGAAAAGTGGAGAAACCAAGGCATTGTTACATTTATTTATTCTGTAAACATTTCTTTGAGCTTACCTCTCTGTAGACAGTAGGCTAATCAAATCATGTTGTTCAGTCTCAAACTATAAAGGGTTCCTAAAGTCATATTTTCTGTACAAATATCCATTTTCCCAGCACTCTTCTCATGGCCCCCATGACCTCCTTATTCCTCAGACTGTAGATAAATGGGTTCAGAAGAGGTATAATGATACTGTAAAATACCGCGACCACTTTATCTTCCTCAGGGTAATGCAAGGAATGTGGCCTTGTATAGGTGGAGAGAGTAGTCCCATAGAATAGGCTTGCCACAATCAGATGAGAGGAACACGTGGAGATGGCTTTTGTCTGCCCTTTACCTGAGCTCATCTGGTACACCGCAACAAGCACCCGGGCATAGGAAGCCAGAATGGCCATGAATGGTAGTAGCAGAATGATAAGGCCACTAAAGAGGACAGTAAACTCATACTGGGAGGTGTCCTGACACACCAAAGGCATTAGAGATGGAACTTCACAGAAAAAGTGGTTAATGATCCGAGATGTACAGAATGGAAGTTGAAATACATGCAATGTATGTATTAAAGCATTGATAGAACTACTGGCCCATGCACATGTGACCAGGGACAAACAGATTGTCTTGCTCATGAGCACAGGATAATGTAAAGGGTGACAGATTGCTATGTATCTATCATAAGACATGAAACCAAGAAGAAGAGCCTCAGTTCCACCGAAAGTCAAAAACAGAAAGGTTTGAATCTCACAACCTAAAAAAGTAATGGTCTTACTATTTGACAGGAAGTTTGCTGCCATCTTGGGTACCGTGGTGGAGATGTACATCATGTCAATGAAGGAGAGCTGACTGAGGAGGAAGTACATGGGAGTGTGGAGCAGAGTGTCCAATCGGATGAGGGGGATCAGTATGATATTTCCCATCAAAGCCACTGAGAAGATGACAGTAATGGCAACAAAGTGTATCTTGTTCATTTGGCCATATTGGAAAAGGCCAAGAAGTATAAGCTCTGCTCCAAACGTTTGATTTTCTGTCTTCATGGCTTAAATCAAAACAAAGCAGACCATATCTGAAAATTCCATTAACAACACTGATTGACCTTTGAGAGAAAACAAAATGATTATTAAATGCAGTAGAATTCCCTTTAATCAGCTTAGGTGACTATGTCTCTCCCTGTTTTTATACAGGAAAACCTGGTAGTGTAGTAGTTAAGTGCTACACCTGCTAACCAAAAGGTCAGCAGTTTGAATTCACCAGGCACTCCTTGCAAACTCTATGGGGCAGTTCTTCTCTGTCCTATAGGGTACTACAGGTCAGAATCAATTCAACAGCAATGGGTTTGGTTTTGGGTTTTTATGCACTGAATCTGTGTGTATTGAGCAATGGGCATTTTGAAAAATAAAATAAAATAAAAATAACATTTCTTTAAAATTGATCACAGAATAAAAATATAATATGGGGATAAAACATTTAGATGATTTGCCAACATGAGTTATTACTCCCCTTGTAAATATCTTCATGATGATAGACTAGAGACATGTTCACGTGTTGTGAAAAAATCTTTCACTCAATTCCTTCATACATATAGTTTAGAATTGCACTGTTGGTTAAACTTGGTATAATATTCTTTAAAAAAAAGTCTTGACTCCATTTTTCAATTTTGAATTTGTATTTTTTTATACATTGTAATAAAAATCATATTAACATTTGTGGGTCAGGAATATTTTAGCTCTTCTAAATGAATTGGTGGTTATATAGATAACATCTGTAAGTGTAAATGGGAATTCATTGACAAAGCCCTCCAAAAAAAAAAAGATCGATCGGTTGATCGATCTGTCTGTCTGCTGTCTGTCTATCTATCTGTCCGTCTGTCTGCCTATCTGTCTGTCTATCATCTATCTATCTGTCTGTCTATCTATCTATATGCCAGACCTAAGGGATGGTTGGAGAATGAATCATTAAAATACAAGTTAACAATTATTCATCTAAATTTAACTCAAGAAGCACGTCAAGAATGGCATTTTTAGTTCTACTTAGTCCTGTTATATTAATTGGGGAAACTTACATTTAAACTGCACTTGGAAGAAGTGGCAATTAGTAAAAGTTTATTACTTGCTCCTCAATCAGGATATGAAATCAAAAGACTACTGATGGCTTTTTTAAAATTCAAAAGTTTTGGATAATTCTTATTGCAGAACAGCGTTAAGAACTAGAAAATATTTTCAATTAAAAACTAGCCAACTTTAATATAAAACGCCTTGTTGTTGAGTTGATTCCGATTCACAGAGACCCTATAGGACAGAGTAGAATTGCCCCACAGGGTTTCCAAGGAGTGGCTGGTAGACTCGAACTGCCAACCCTTTGGTTAGCAGCAAAGCACAAAATTAACTGACAATAACAATTGTTGATTATACACATGCAAATACTAATACAATTCTGGCATATAAAATTCAATGACTCATCATCAGTTATATTTACCGTTAACTTGACTATACTTGGTCCAAGATGTAGTCACATGAGCAAACCCAAATGTAAGTCTTTGTTCAGTAAATGCCTGACCTCAGAAGCTGAAATGTGGATTAACCAGTTAGGACTTGCCTGCTGGGCTTAACCCAGTTCAAAATGTCCCATTAATTCCATCACCAAATCTGTTGAAAATGAAATTTCTACAAGATTAATCTAATTTGTATATGAGCTCATAAGCTATATTTGCTATTCATGAATTGGAAGCTATTGTCTGAAACTTCCTATTCATGAATTGCAAATAAAGCTTATAAATTCACATGCAAATTTACTCTAGTAGAAATTTTATTTTTTACATTATCTATAGTAAAAAAAAAAAATTTTTTTTTTATAGTCAGCCAAGTTCATATAAACTAAGGCATACTTTTTTTTTTTGAACTAACAATATCATATTAGGAATTTTCATTGTGTAAATAATTTGTAGAAGTATAATAAATGTATGTAATATGCTTTACAGAAGCAATTTAGAATGATGAGTACATGATAAAAACAGATAAGGGAACTAAAAAATATCAGCTTGGTAAGATAAAGTACATGTATTCAAAATCAGTTATGAAAACTAGACAGTTACACATTACATATAGAAATATATATGCATATGCATGTATGCATATATATTTCACTTGAAATAAAACAATTTACAAAATATTTTAATTCAACTGCAAAGATTCGCACCACGAATTTGTATTGCTTGAAATAGTTTACAGCCTTTCACCATTCCAATAATATTGTTGAATATGACTATGCCCTGAGCATAATACAAAGTGGCAAGGCAAAAATAAGAAAGAAACATTTTTTTCTACTCCAGTCCAGACTACAAGTGATGCCTCCAGGGCCATCCTGCCCAGTAGGGGTTGCACTGGACCTTGAAACCCTACCCTTTTCTCGCTTTACGAAGACACGTCTCTCACCTTGCTCTTTTGTGATTGCTGTCCTAAGAAAATTTAAAATCAATATATGGCCAAATTAATCTCAGATAACATACCTGGATATTCAATTTTTGCAGAGATCATCCAAATGTAATGTGGATAATCTAGCCAGCCCAGAAATCGCCCAAATCAAAGGAAATGGGCGTGCAAGAAAAATACTATTCACTCTACATAATTTATCAAATAAAACACATTCCTTTAAATAGTGTCCCTGAGATTAGTTGTATATTGAGCTTTTTGACACGAATTGTAGCAAAGTATTCAAGGTATTATAATATTTTAGGTTAAATTCAGAGTAATAAATGGCCCCAAAGAGCTATTTGAAATCTGAATGGTTGTTATTATGAACGAGACTGCTTTACCTATAGCAGGCCATGTTTTTAAAACTGAAAAATCAGCCACTGTGTTGAAAACCATATTCTTTTTCATTAGAAACTCACTGCCTTCGAATTGATTCCGACTCATAGCGACCCTATCGGACAGAGCAGAACTGCCCCATAGAGTTTCCAAGGAGCGCCTGGCAGATTTGAATTGCCGATCTCTTGGTTAGCAGCTGTAGCACTTAACCACTACGCCACCAGGGTTTCCAGTTAGACATATAGATTATTTTACATATATAAAAAATAGTTTAAAATTTTATTTTAATTGAGATATATCATCTTTCTTATAGAGATCTGTTTCATTCTCCTAGAAGACTTTTTTTTTTTTTTTAAATAAATCATTAAACAGGGAGTTGGGAAATGGATCTGCAAAATTACATAGAAGATTTTCCTGTCACCCCACTTGGGCACAGCATTAGAGAGGCACAGCAAGTTTGTCTTTCAAAAAATTTTAAGTTAAATTATATTATTTGTTTGTCATATATATTAAAAAGTCACAGACAAAGCTGCATATATTAGGAAAATCGAGCTACTTGACACTTCTACAAGGTGGCAGAAAAATAAATTCACAAAGAAATCCAAAGCTGTGAAATCTCTAATTTGAAACACATTTTAGGAAGTGTTACCATTCTATGACCTTGCAGGATTGCTTTTTTTTTTTTTTTTTTTTTTGCCTCAGCAAATAAGTCTTCAACCATTTACCACGAAAAATTTAGTGGAAAAAAGAATCAAATGTTCAAACTCATTTTCTCGTCCTTATATAAGACTTTAAACCTCTCGGTGGACACAGGCTGGCTGCCTGATCAGGGTGGAATTCTTATTGTGTTTCTCAGAGACCTTCTGGGAAAACTAGACCTCTAGTCCGTGATTAAGCACATTGTACAAATTACAAGTGATATTTTATTAGTCCTGGTGTCTGCAGTCCTGGGGGAGGGAGGGAAATGAACAAAGGGTCAAGTCTCAAAATATATTTGTTCAAGTGAAAAAAAAATCAAATAATTGATATTAGCTGATTGCTTTTAAAAGATTTTTTTTTAAGTTAACTATTTTACCTTTAAAATACGTATGTAGATCTTGACTCCACATAGTTAGTAATCAGCTAATACATAGTTTGATTTTTTTTCTATACAAAATATGCATGAAATACTGAGGAGTTATCTAATATAGGTGATATTATTAAATGTGCTAAATTTTGCAATAATTTTATTCCCAAAATAGGAATGTTGGCTTGGCCATGGAAGTAAGGGACTCTGATTTCTGAAAGTCCACAGATCAAATACAAATGCTGTGATCCCTAAGGGTTAAAGTGCCCACGTGTAGAGTAGAATTTAGATTTTGGCATGGTGCTCAATAGTGTTGTTCTATTTCGATGAGATGTACTTAATCTGGAAAAATTGAAGTGAGTTGAAATTTTAACCAGTCAATTCCCTTACCTGATTCTATGGGATGACATGAAATAGCTGCTGTGCTCAAGAATGGGAAAAGAAAAGTGCAATAACTTAAGAAGAAACTCGATGTGGGTTAGATTTTGGGAAGAAAATACACAGGTTTATTCTCTTATATACAGACAGGGATGTAAGTCACGTCGTATATCTTATCTTCATTTTTCTCCAATTATAATATATATATTATTTTATAATTCATAAATTATTATTTATAATAATTACTCCTTAATTTGAAATATTTTGTCTCATTATTCTCTAAATCACCTTCCCGAGAAAACTCCAGGGGCCAAACAATCACGGAGTCAGTTTTAGGATGAAACACAGGGGTTTAGGAACCCTAATTCAGATTTTTACTGAACGATTGAGTCCTATGAATAGTCAACATTTGCCTCACATTCAGTCACTTGTGGAAGGATTTCTAGAATATTGAAGTGATATATGTAAGTTTTGAATACTGTGAAACTTGTACAGTTTCTGACATTTTCTTTAAGAACAAGAGAGCAAAAATACAAATATAAAATTGATATGGCTGTGGAAGAGGCCTGCACAGGTGAGAGGATCTGCAGTTCAAGTTTCTTATGTTTCAAAGAAAATCTACCTCTGAAGTTAGGTTTGATACCTTTAAGTGGTGCTCATTGTTATTGTTTTATTATCACTTGATATTGCGTGAGAAAAATATTTGTGTATTATACACAGACAGTTGTCAGCTACTTTGGATGGGTATGAGAACATGAAAACCTGGAACTCTTCCTGTGGCATAAAAAGAGAGATATCTCTCACCGGCCCATATATTAAATCAGGGAGTAAAAGTGGAGCGTGATGGTGGAAGGTAGAATGGGGGTGACTCACTCTGAATTGCAGAAGCAGGAATGTATTACTTGCTCTCTCGATTCATAGATTATCTACTCTAATAATAGCATCTACAGCTAATATTATTAAAAATTAAATTAGTTAACACATGCAAACAACTTAGAATGTTGTCCAGCATGCTGCAAGCCCTTAATAAATATTAGCTTAATGATGATTATTAATGATGATGCTGTTTTTACTGCCTTTTTGGATTATTATTTTACATAAACTAAGATAGATTCAAGGATGGAAGCATCTCCTCCACTGCTTTGCTCAAATGTGGACACAAATCCTTCTAAAAGCTTTCCCCATCCCA
Organism: Loxodonta africana; assembly: GCF_030014295.1. Lineage (NCBI taxonomy): Eukaryota > Metazoa > Chordata > Mammalia > Proboscidea > Elephantidae > Loxodonta > Loxodonta africana. The sequence continues at coordinate 21,079 of NW_026975090.1, read as the reverse complement.
GTGTGACCAGGTTCTACTAAAGTTTTAAGAGAAAAAATAAACAAAACTAGAACAAACTATCTACAGGGAGAATTACTTAAAATAAGCCCTGTACATACAGTCACTCTCTCTGATAAGGTTCAAAGACCTAAAGTTTGGTATTGAAGAAATCTGAAGTATAAGAGAGTAATCAATAGATAAATAGAGAGAGATAAATGAATGAATAACCAAATAAGCAGAGATATCAAGTTTGGTTCTCCAGAGCTCTAGTCAAAACCTGATTTGTGTGTTTTCATCTGACATCCTGCAATTTTGTTGGATTTGTATATTAAATCTAATAGTTTATTTTTGTTTTTGTTGGTTTGTTGTGTGTGTGTGTGTATTCTTTGCTGCTGTTGTTAGGTGATGTCCAGTTTGTTCTGACTCATAGCGACTCCTATGTACACCAGAAGGAAACACTGCTCTGTCCTGTGCCATCCTCACAATCATTGTTATGCTTGAGCCCAGAGTATTTCTTAGGATATTCTGTATATAAGATCATGTCATTTGAATAGGAACAAATTTACTTCTTTTCAAATTTGAATGCCATTTCCTATTTTTTTTTTTCCTAACTTTTCTGGCTAGTATTTACGTAATAATATGGAATAAGAGTTGTGAACTCAAGCATCCTTGTTTTGTTCCTGACATTACAGAAAAAACTTTTAAATTTTCACCAATGTGAGTGATATCAGCTGTGGGCATTTCATAACTGTCTTTAATCAGATACAAGCAGTTTCCTTACATTTCTAGTTTGTTGGGTGATTTTATTATGAAAGGGTATTGGAGTGTGTCAAATGATTTTTCTGCATCAATTAATATAATTATTTTTGTTCATTCTCTTAATTAATTGATATTTATGTTTAACCACTCCTGCATTTGTGGGATAAGTTTCACTGGGTCGTGGTGTATAGTCCTTCCAATATGCTGCCCTATTTGGTTTGCTAGTATTTTGTTGCAATTTGCTGCTAAATTTGGTTTGTTAGTATTTTGTAGAAGATTTGCATCCATATTCATAAGGTATATTGTGATTTTTTTTTTTTTTTTTGCTTTGGTATCAGGGTGATAATGTCATTCTAGAATGAGTTGCCTTCTATTTTTTGGCAGAGTTTGAGAAAGATTGTTGTTAATTTCTATCTGGTATCTTTTTATAATTTCTATCTCCTTATTGGCAGTCTCTATTTGTTAAGACATTATTTCACTGGTTACCTTTAGTCCTTTGTACATGGTATCCGTTAGCACCTTGAACATATTTAATACAGTTCATTGATATATTTCTCTAGTAATTCCAATATCTGAGTTGACTCAGGGATTGTTTCAAATTTTTTTATTTTTTCCTGTGAATGAGCCATGTGCTCCTGTTTATTTGCATGCCTAATATTTTGTTGTTGCTGTTGTGGAAAACCGAACATTGTGAATTACAAACCATAATTATTAAAATTATTGACAACGGATTAAAAACAATCTTGTCAGTGATTATCCTAAATACTTCACAGAAAATGTATACTTTCTTCCAATACCATTATTCATGCACTGTTTGAGCACTGGTTGGATTTTATCATCATGGCTTATATCCAATTTTATATTTAGTGCCAGGTAGTTTAGCAAGTCACTGCATTATTTATTATCAACAATTAGACTCTAAGAATTTCTCTTGTATTGCTGAATGGAATACAAATGATTAAACCCACATGGCGATAACACATTCATAGCTATACATGTATGAAAAATATGACCAAGCAATTTCAATCTTTGATGTATATACAAGATAATTCACTTAACATGTTCTCAAAAAGCATTTGTGCAGGAAGTTTTATGGCAGTTTTATTCATGATAGCCAAATATTTCCTGCATCAGAACAGAAACAATTGCTCAGGAGCCATACAATGGAATGCAGCTTTGTAATATAAATGATGGCATTACAGAGACACACAAAAATATGGTTAAATCTTTTAAATATGTTGACTAAAAGAAGCCAGATATTAAAGAGAACTTTTTTTTTTTCTGATTCCAAAGTTTCTACCCAATGGTGATGAGAAATAAGAGCTTCTATTTAATGGTGATAGAAGTCAGAATAATGACTGCGTTTGTGGGGCCAAGAGGTCAACATGAAAGTAGCACAAGAGATGCTGAATGATGAAAACGCTCCACCTGTGGCTTCCCCCAAACTATTATGATGACAACTCCATATTTCCAATTATTTAGTCCAAGTCTTAGCCCAATTCTGAATGTCTCTTATTTCGTAGCATTTCATATCCCAATGTGTCCACAAAACTCAAATATCTGCTTTCTCCCAGTCTCCTGAATCTGGCCAGTTTTTGCTCCTCCACTAATATCACTTCGATCCAAGGCCATATTTTGTCACACCTGGGCTACTGCAATGGCCTCCTTGTGTTCACATCAATTCTATACTCACAACTCAGCAATGGTTGCCCAGCATTTTGGGTTAAAATCCAGAATCCTCATACTGATCTAGTTTATACTACATGTTCTGGCCCCATTACATCTACCTATTGCTTAAGTCTTACCAATTTACTCCTTGATCTTTTGTGACTATGCAGGACATGTTCCCATCACAGGAAGTTCTCACTTGCTCTTTGCTCTTCCCAGAACACTCTCTCTCAGATGTCCACTTGATTCTCTTCCTTAACTCCTTTCAGTCGGACAAATTGTCACGTTCTTGTTTCTCCTTTCTGTATTTTACTTATAATTGCAAACATCTTTTAGTTTCCCTATTCCAATTTTCTACTTAGTTTTTCTTCATGGTAATTAAATACTTTTTGATATACTGTACAATTTATGCATTAATTTTACATATTGTCTTTCTCTTCACAATGAAATGTAAACTTTAAGAGAGCAGACATTTATGTCAGTTTTATAATGCTCAATCCCATATCACCATGCCTATAATAGCGTCACATACAAAGTTAAAGCATTAAAACTTTTGTTCAATGAACTACAGTTTGATCATCATATATATTATCTAGATATTATGCATTTTGCAATACATTATATTTTCTTTGCATTTTATTTCAGCAAATTAAAGAAGAAAAAATATTTGCTATGACATAGGAGTATTGTGTTTACAGGTACTAAATCTACTGCTTTAGAAGATAAACAACGTAGATAATGGCAACCATTCTCTTGCTTATACATTCTAAATCAGTCCAGTTCCAATAGTAATGATTTAGTTATTTCTGAAAAGAGGCGAAATGAAGGCATTTGTCTAATTATTTATTTTGTAAACATTTCTTGGAGCTTACATCTCTCTAGACAGTAGGCTAATCAAATCATGTTGTTCAGTTTCAAACTATAAAGGGTTCCTAAAGTCATATTTTCTGTACAAATATCCATTTTCCCAGCACTCTTCTCATGGCCCCCATGACCTCCTTATTCCTCAGACTGTAGATAAATGGGTTCAGAAGAGGTATAATGATACTGTAAAATACCGCGACCACTTTATCTTCCTCAGGGTAATGCAAGGAATGTGGCCTTGTATAGGTGGAGAGAGTAGTCCCATAGAATAGGCTTGCCACAATCAGATGAGAGGAACACGTGGAGATGGCTTTTGTCTGCCCTTTACCTGAGCTCATCTGGTACACCGCAACAAGCACCCGGGCATAGGAAGCCAGAATGGCCATGAATGGTAGTAGCAGAATGATAAGGCCACTAAAGAGGACAGTAAATTCATACTGGGAGGTGTCCTGACACACCAAAGGCATTAGAGATGGAACTTCACAGAAAAAGTGGTTAATGATCCGAGATGTACAGAATGGAAGTTGAAATACATGCAATGTATGTATTAAAGCATTGATAGAACTACTGGCCCATGCACATGTGACCATGGACAAACAGATCGTCTTGCTCATGAGCACAGGATAATGTGAAGGGTGACAGATCACTACATATCTATCATAAGACATGAAACCAAGAAGAAGAGCTTCAGTTCCACCAAGGGTCAAGACTACAAAGGTTTGAATCTTACAGTCTAAAAAAGTAATGGTCTTATTATTTGACAGAAAGTTTGCTGCCATCTTGGGTACCGTGGTGGAGATGTACATCATGTCAATGAAGGAGAGCTGACTGAGGAGGAAGTACATGGGAGTGTGGAGCGGAGTGTCCAGTCGGATGACGTGGATCAGTATGATATTCCCCATCAAAGTCACTGAGAAGAGGCCCGCAATGGTGACAAAGAGGACAGTGTTCATTTGGCCATATTGGAAAAAGCCAAGAAGAATAAATTCTGCTCCAAAAGTTTGATTTTCTGTCTTCATGGCTTAAATAAAAATAAAGCATACAATATCTTAAAATTCAATGTAAACAACATTGAATGTCCTTCAGAAGAAAACAAAATGATTATTAAATGCAGTAGAATTTCCTTGAATCACTTTAGGTGACTATTTCTCTCCCTGTCTCTTTACACTGAATCTGCATCTGTTGAGCAATGGCCAATTTGGAAAAAAAAAAAAGATAAAGTTTTTTTTTTTACTTTTTTCAAAATAGAAATATTATCTGGAAATAAACATTTAGATGATTTGCCAACATGAGTCTTTTCTCCCCTTTTAAATATCTTCAAGATGAGAGATCAGAGATGTGCTTACTTGGTATGAGAAAAAAAATCTTCCACTCCATTCATTTAAGTAATTAAACATGACAGTGATGTTCAAATATGGTATAATATTCTTACAAAAAGAATTTCTTTCTCCATTTCTCAATTTTGAAATTATATTGGCTATAGGTTGTAATAAATGTTATATTAGCATTTGTATGTCAGGAGTACTACAACTCTTACAAATGAATTGGTGGTTATTTCTATAATATCTGTAATTGCATGTGGAAATTTGTTGCCCAGGCAAAAAACAAATATGCAAGACCTTTAAGAAGGGCTGGAGAAAGAAACATTAAAATGTTACATTAGCAGTTATTAATCTAAGTTTAACTCAAGGAACATGTCAAGAATGGCCTTTTGAATTTGACTTGGTCCTTTTATATTAATAGGGGAAATTTACATTTAAACTGCACTTGGACGAAATGTCAGTTAGTAAAATGTTATTACTTGCTCCTCAGTTGAGATATGGAGTCAAAAGGTATTGATGCCCCATTAAAATTTGAAAGTTTTAGGTAATTGTTATTACAAAGATTGCTCAACAAAGTTGAGAAATTAAAATTATTTTCAATAAAAACTAGTCAGCTTTAATATAAAGTGTGACAAATAAGAAAAGTAATTGACAATACCAACTGTTGATTATACATACATGCAAATATAAATACAATTCTAGCATGTAGATTTCAATGATCTATCATAAAGTTATATTTATTGATGACCTGACTATATTTGGTCTAAGGTGCAGTCACTTATGCTAAGCCCCACATCAGCAAACCAAACCTAAGTCTAGTTTCTGCAAATGCCTGACCTTCCCAGAAGCCAAAATGTGAGTTAACCAATTAAGACTTGCCTGCTGAGCTTAACCTAGTTCAAAACGTTCCATTAATCCCATCCCCAACACCAGAACTGTTAAAAACAAAATTTTTACAAAATTAAATTTGTATAAGAACTCATAACCTGTAGTTGCCATTCATGAATTAGAAAGCTCTTGTCTGAAACTTCCCATTCATAAATTGCAAGTTAAACTTATGGGTTCATATACAAATCTAATCTTGTAGAAATTTGGTTTTTAACATTATCTATAGTCAGCCAAGTTGGTATAAACTAAGGCACATTTGACTATAAGTAATCATATCACTAAGTTATATAGGAAAGGTATTACACACATTTCATATATTCTAAAAAGCTTTGATCCTATTGAACCATCATTCTTCATTATAGGCCTTTCTCAAAGAACAGTGCATTTTTCTAAAACAGCAAACACAGTGATATAAAATAATGATGGATGTTTGTATAATTCAGAAAAAAACAAAGACTTATTCTAACAACATTATGATTTTTTTGAATATTCTAACCCATGAAATAGAATATGACAAATAAAAATAACAACACAAAAAAGAAAAAAATTTTCTATTTAAAAGCTTTACTGTTTTTGAAAACCTGATAAATGAAAAACATTTAACTTGCTAAAAGTGTTCGATAAATTGTATAAATTATAATTTATAGTTTGCAATATTTTAATACATTATGAGTATATTTTTAATATTCTTAAAATTTTTTACATTAGTAATAACAATACTCAATGATAATAAAATATTATTTAAGTATGGTTATGCAAAAAACTGGCTTATGTTTTAAAAATATCAAATGCAAACACACGTAACTGAAAGGACAAAATAAATGTCATTGCAAGCTAGTTCACTGTAAACCAATTGATGTAAATACAAGCTAAATTTCAAGATAGGTTATATATTTCAGACCATGATGCAATTTTTTAATAAAAATCTGAAAGAAAATGATCAAGTTAAAAATAAAATTTTTTTTTAAATGCTGATAAGAGAATGAAGAGGAGGAAAAACAACGTAAAATTTTACGGATATAAATGTGATAAAATAGCTTGATAACTGGGTGTGATAGAAAAATAGGAAAGTAAGAATACAATAGCTGTAGAAGTTATCAGGAGTCTTGATCTTGCTGTAGTGATTATAGCACTGAGCTGGTAACTGAAAGGCAGGCGGTAGCTGGAACCCACCAGCTGCTGAACAGGAGGAGAAAGATGTGGCAGTCTGCTCCTGTAAAGATTTAAAGCCTTGGAAACCCTACGGGGCAGTTCTACTCTGTCCTATAAGGTCACTATGAGTTGCAATTGACTCCATGGCAGTGGGTTTATAGAAGTTATATAACTATTATATGCCTATATATCATCAATAAATTATATACTCTGCCCATTGCCATGGAGTCAATTCCAATTCATAGTGACCCCTTGGGCAGAGCAGAACTGCCCCATAGGATTTCTAAGCTACCATCAGTACAGAAGGAGCCCTGTTTGTGCTGTGGTTATGTGTTTGGCTGATAACAGAAGAGTTGGTGGTGTGATCCTACTAGGTGCTTTGAGGGAGAAAAATGTGGCAGTCTGCTCCTGTAAAGATTTACTGCCTTTGAAACCTACTTTGTCCTATACGGTCACTATGAGTTGGAATCTACTGGATGGCAGTGGGTTAATCTTTATGGAAACAGGCTGCCACATCTTTCTCCCTTGAAGTTCCTGGTAGGTTCCAACCCCTGACCTTTGGGTTAAAACCCAGTGCTTAACAACTGTACAACCAGGGTTCCTTCAATAAAATATGTAGAGAAGTCTGTTCTTTTTGTGAATTTGATCGTCTGTTCTACATTTTCTCCCACTCTGTCCAGGACTTTGTGTTGTAATCCCAGTCAGAGAAGAACCCTGGAGACTCTGGCCCCGGAGATCCTTCTAACTCAGAACCGAAGCCACCCCCGAAGTTTACCTTTCAGCCAAAGGTAAGACAGGCCTATAAAACGAACAGTATATGACATCAAATGGGCTACACCTGCCAAAAAACAGAGAGGGGAAGGCATGAAGGGACAGGAAAATTGGACAAATGGAATGTGGGAATGTGGGGTGGAAAGGGGGAGAGTGCTGACACAATAGGGATTGCAGCCAATGCCATGAAAAAAATCGTGTATAAACTTTTGAATGACAAAGTAATATAAACATATATATGGAAGGAAAAATTTATTAAAAAAAAGAAAATGGGAACACTGGCAACAATTTCCAATCTATTGGAATGCTCATTTCACTAAGTGGGGGTCGTTATTTTGATTTTGTAGTTTTTACCCCCAAAAATTTTATGTAAAGAATTATAAATCTAAACAAGAACCCAAATTAAATTCTTAGAATAAAAAATTTTAATATCACAAATAAAATCCAATTTACCAAAAATTAATAATAAAAATGAAAAGAGCTGACTAAGTGGAAAAAAATATACAAATAAGTGATACATCAAAAATGAGATAGAAGGCCTGAAATAAATAATCCAAAAATATTAAAACCTAGTTAAGCAAAAAAACTTTATTAAATTATTAGGCCAAAAATGTTGTGAGCAACGTTATCAGATATACAGTAGCATAGTTTTGGTAAAACATGGTAGATCTTTTCAAAACTTGCTAATCATTTCTCATGACCTTTGATCATATTCATACCTGTCGCGGTCGTTGAGTTAGGGCTGCTTACCAAAAGGTTTGCAGCTCGATTCCACCAGCGGCTCCTTGGAAGCCATACTGGGCAGTTCTGCTCTGTCCTACAGGGTGGCTTTGAGTCAGAATAGACTTGATGGCAACCGCTTTTTTTTTTTTAACTAACAGTTTCATATTAGGAATTTTTCTCGTGTAATTTATAGAAATGCACTAAACATACAGGAGAAATTTGAAATGAAGGGCACATGATGAAAATGGAGAAAGGAACTAAAAACATCAACTTGTTGAGATAATGTACATGTATTCAAAATCGGTTATGAAAACTAGACAGTTACACATTATATACACATATATACATATGCATATAAGCATATATATTTCACTAAAAATAAAACAATTTACAAAATATTTTAATACCACTGCATAAGTTTCTCAACAGGTGTTTGTATTGCTTGAAATACTTTACATAGTTTACAACCTTTCACCTTTCTAATAACATTCCTGAACATGACTATGTCCTAAGCATAATACAAAGTGGTAAGGCAAAAATAAGAAAGAAATGTTTTTTCTACCCCAATCAAGACTATGAGTGATAGCTGCAGGGCCTTGTTGCCCAGTAGGGGTTGCACTGGACCTTCAAACCCTAACCCTTATCTCACCTTACCAAGAAATGTCTCTCACCTTGCTCCTTTGTGATTGCCGCCCCAAGAAAATTTCAGTTCAATGTATGGTCAAATCAATCTCCCATAACTTACCTTGCTACTCATTTTTGCAGAAATCGTTCAAATGTAATCTGAATAATTTGGGCAGCCCAGAAATCATGCAAATCAAGGAAATGAGTGTGCAAAAAAAAACAATACAATCCACTCTACATAATTTATCAAATAAAACACATTCCTTTAAATAGTGTCCCTGAGATTAGTTGTATATTGATCTTTTTGATATGAATTGTAGTAAAGTCTCCAAGGTATTGTAATATTTTAGGTTAAATTCAGAGTAATTAGTGGCCTAAAACAGCTATTTGAAATTTGAATGGTTGTTGTTATGAAGGAGACTGCTCACATCCAGCGGGTCATGTTTTTAAAACTGAAGAATAAGCTACTGCATTGAAAAGCACATTCTTCTTCATTAGATGTGTAGACATCCACATTCTTTTCCAGATATAAAGTAATTAATTTTAAAACTTATTTCAGTTGAGATATATAGTGTCTCATATAGAGATATGTTTCATTTTCCCAGGAAATTTTATTTGAAATAAAACATTAGGTAAGACGCTGGGGAAGGGGTCTGCAAAATTAAACAGATTTCCCTGTCACCCCACTTGGGGATAGTGTTACATACTCACAGCAAGTCCGTCTTTCACAAAGTTTTAAGTTAAATTATATTGTTTGTTGGTTATATATACCAAAGAGTCACAGAGACAAACTGCATATATCATGAATAATCAAGCTACTTTATTTGGCACCTCTACGGGGTGGCAGAGAAATAGATTTGAAAAGGAACCCAAAACTGTAGAAACCTCTAATCTGAAACACATTTCAGGAACTGTTACCACACTACGAGTATGCAAGATGGCCTTTGGTTTTTTTTTTTTGCTTCAGACAATAAGCCTTCAATCATTTACCACGAAAAATTTTAATAAAAAAAGAAATGTTCAAACTCATTTTCTCATCCTTATATGAGGCTTTCAACCTCTTGATAGACATGGGCTGACTGCCTAATCATGGTGGAATTCATATTTTGTTTCTCAGAGGCCTTCTGGGGGAACTAGGTCTCTAGCCCACAATTAAGCACATTGTAGAAATTGTAGGTGATATTTTATGAGGCCTAGTTTTTTTTAGTATCTACACTCCTGGGAGAAAAAAAAAAGAACAAAGGGTCAAGGCTCAAAATATATTTGTTCAAGTGAAAAACAAATCAAATAACTGATCTTAACTGAATGTTAAAAAAAGAAAAACCAGTTAACTCTATTTTACCTTTAAAATATGCGTGTAGATTTAGACTCCATGTGATTAGTAATCGACTAATATTTACTTTGATTTTTTTCTGTACAAAATATTCATGCAATACTGAGAATTGTATAATGTAGGAGATATTATGTTAAATACTGCAATAATTTTATTCTCAAAATAAACAAGTTGGCTTGACCATAGAAGTAAGAGACTCAGCTTTCTGGAAGTCCACAGATCCAACATAAATGTTTCAGCCCCTAAGGTTTAAATGTCTCCAAGTTCATAGACAGGAATTTAGATTTTGGCATGATGCCCACTTAAATTTGTTCTATTTGAATGAGATATATTTAATCTGGAAAAATTAAAGTGAAGTGGGATTTTAACCAGCCAACTCTCTTACCTAATTCCTTGGGATGACATAAGACAGCTGCTGTGCTCAAGTAGGAAAAAGAAATGTGCAATAACTTAAGAAGAAAGGTGATGTAGGTCAGAGTTTAGAGAGAAAATACATAGGTTAACTCTATCACACACAGAGATATAAGTCACATCAGTAAGTTCTTATCTTCATTTTTCCTCAATTATAATTTATAACATAATTACTTCTTAATTTGAAATATTTTATCTCATTATTCTCTAAAACACCTTACAAAGAAACTCCAGTCGTCAAACAATCATTGAGTCAGTCATAGGATAAAACATAAGCATTCTGGAAACCAAATCTCAGAGTCTAACTGAAGAATTGAGTCCTATGAATGGTCAACACTTGCCTCACTTTTGTTCACTGCTGGAAATATACCTAGAATATGAAGGTGACATTTGTAAATTTTGAATAATGTGAAACTTGTGCAGTTTTTGGCACTTGATTTTATAACCAGAAAACAAAAATGCAAATATAAAATCAATATAATCTTGGAAGGGGCCTGGACAGGTAAGAAGGTATTTGCTCTCTTGATTCAGGTATTAATTATTAACTTTCAAGTGTTACCGGTAATAGCATCTACCACTAATATTGTTTATTAAAAAGTAAATTCGTTAACACATGCAAACAACTTACAACATTGTCCAGAATGCTGCACTCAACAAAGAGCTTTAATGATGATTATTATTGATGCTGCTGTTTTTACCGCTTTTTTGATTATTATTTTACATAAACTAAGATTCAGGGATGGAAGCATCACCTGCACTGCTTTGCTCAAACACAGGCACAAATCCTTTTAACAGCTTTCTACACCCCTGTGTTACGTGGTTCTACTAAAATCTCAACAAACAAAAATAGAACAAACTCTCTGCACTGAGAATTACTTAAACAAACTCTATAAATATAGTCACTCTCTCTGCTCAGGTTCAAAAGACTCTCCCAACGACATGATCACTGTTGAGGGCTGACCTCCTTCCAGCCAGGGGCAACCTTCCTACCTAATAGCCAACACAGGGCAAATGAATGTTTTTGCCACCACCTGAGAAGCACTGAGTCTACACACATGGGTGCTTGGGCCCAAATAGTGAACCAAGAGAGAATCATTAAGTCTCTTTTCCTCCAAATTTAAGCTCTTTAAATTCATACAAATAAGGAAAAAAAAGAAAAAAAAGATCATCCAATTTTTTTGGATCAAGCTTCATGAGAAGTAATTTAAAGCAGATTTAAAGCAAACGTGTAATGAAGAAAACTAATCAAGTGAATCAATTTTTCCCACAGGCATAATTAAGAAGTCATTGACATGTTTTCTCCCTTAAAATCCAGGTCATTTTGAAGTTTGGTGTTGAAGAAATGTGAAGCTCAAAAGGGTAATAAGTAAACAGAGAGAGAGATAAATAAATGAATGAACACGATGGATGGATGGATGGAAGGATGGATGGGTGGGTGGGTGGGTGGTTGGGTGGGTGGATGGATGGATGGATGGATGGATGGATGGATGGATGGATGGATGGATGGATGGATGGATGGATGGATGGATGGATGGATGGATGGATGGGCGGGCATACAGACAGACATATGCATGAATGAATAGATGAATAAGTAGTTAAAGAGATAGCTATATCAACAAATCACTAAATAGATGGATAGATAAATAAACAGATAAATAATAAAAATTTGGCTTTCCAGAACTGTATTTTTGTGTGTTGATCTGATATCCTGCCATTCTGTTGAATTTGTATATTAAATCTAACAGTTTCTTTTTGTTTTTTTTTTTGTATTGTATATTTTTGGGTGTGTGTATGTGAGAGAGAGAGAGAATTCCTTAGGATATTCTATGTATAAGATCTTGTCATCTTGAATAGGAAAAATTTTACTTCTTTCCAAATCCAAATGCCTTTAAAAAAAAATTTAGCCTAACTTTTCCGTCTAGTATTTCCAGAAATATGTAGAATAAGAGTTATGAAATCAGGCATCCTTGTCTTGTTCCTGATGTTAGGGGAAAACTTGTAGTCTTTCACCAATGCGTGTGATGTTAGCTGTGGGTATTTCATAAGTGTCCTTAATCAGATACATGTAGTTTCCTTACATTTCTAGTTTGTTGAATGATTTTATTATGAAAGGGTCTTGGATTTTGTGAAATAATGTTTCTGCATTCATTAATCAAATCATTTTTCCTTCATTTTCTTAATTAATTGATATTTATGCTTAACAACTCTTGCATTTGTGGGATAAGTTCCACTGGGACGTGGTTTATAGTCTTTTCAATATGCTGCTATGTTTGGTTTGCTAGTATTTTGCTGCTGGATTTGGTTTGTTAGTACTCTGTTGAAGATTTTATTCATATTCATAAGGGATATTGTGGGTTTTTTGGCTTTGGTGTCAGGGCGATTATGTCATCGTAGAATCAGTTACAAAGTGTTCCCTCCTATTTTCTTTTGCAAGAGTTTGAGAAAGATTAATGTTAATTTGTATTCGGTACTTTGTTATAATTTCCATCTCCTTAAATTATTGTTGTTGTTTTTGCTAGGTGCCCTCGAGTCATTTCTGACTCATAGCCACCCTCTGCACAACAAAAGGAAACACTGCCCGATCCTGTGCCATCCTCACAATCATTGCTATACGTGAGCCCATTGTTGCAGCCACCATGTCAGTCCATCTTGTTGAGGGCCTTCCTCTTTTTCACTGACCCTATTCTTTCCCAAGGATGATGTCCTTCTCCAGAGACTGATCCTTCCTGACAACATGCCCAAAGTATATGAGATGAAGTCTCACCATCCTTGCTTCTAAGGAGCATTCTGGCTGTACTTCTTCCAAGGCAGATTTGTCCCTTATTTTGGCACATCATGATATATTCAATATTCTTCACCAACAGATGCCAATTTTTCTTCAGTCTTCCTTACTCATCATCCAGCTTTCATTGCTTGGGTCAGGGGCACCTTAGTCTTCAAGGTGACATCCTTGCTTTTTAACACTTTAAGGAGGTCTTTTGTAGCAGATTTGCCCACTGCTGCTTCCATGGATGTTGATTGCTGAAACAAGTAAAATGAAATCCTTTTTGTTTTAGGTTTTATATTTAGGTCTTTGATCCATTTTGAGTTAGTTTTTGTTTATGATGTGAAGTATGGGTCCTGATTCATTTTTTCTACAGATGGACATTCAGTTTTGCCAGTGCCATTTGTTAGAGACTGTCTTTTCCCAATTTAACAAAATTCGGCCCTTTGTCAAATATCAGCGGCCCATAGCAGGATGGATTTACATCTGTGTTCTAAGTTCTCTTCCATCGGTCTGTGTGTTTGTCATTGTACAAATACCAGTCTGTTTTGATTGCCATGCCTGTATAGTAGGTTCTAAGATTCAGTAGTGCGAGGCCTTCTTTCTACCTTGTTCTTCTTTAGTAGCACTTAACTTATCCAAGGCCTCTTTCCTTTTCACATTGGGTTGGTGATTAGTGTTTCCATCTCATTAAAGAATGCTGTTGCAATTTGGATCGGTCTTGCATTATATTTGTAGATCACTTCAGGTAGTATTGACATTTTTATGGTGTTGAGTCTTCCTATCCATGAGCATTTTTTTTTCTTCCAATTATATAGGTCTCTTGGTTTCTTGCAGTAGCATTTTGTAGTTTTCTTTGTATAGGTCTTTTATATCCTTGGTTAGATTTATTCCCAAGTATTTTATCATTTGGGGGGCTATTATAAATGGCATTCTTTTTGTGATTTACTTTTTGAAGTTCTCTTTGTTGATGTAGAGGAATCCAACTGATTTTTTATATGTTGATATTGTACCCTGCTACTTTGCTGAATCCTTCTATTAGTTCCAGTAGTTTTTTTGTGGAATCCTTGGAGTTTTCTATGTATAGGTTCATTTCATCTGTGTATAGGGAAAATTTTGCTTCTTCCTTCCAATTTGGATGTCCTTTCTTTCTTTCTCTTTCTAGATTTCTTTAGTTAAGACTTTCAGTGCAATGACATTTTGGTTAGCAGCCGAGCACTTAACCAATGCACCACCAGACCGCCTCTATGTTATTACCTTGAAATTTACCGTTATCTTCCTAAGTTTAAAACAGTCTTTTATTTATTGATATCGCTTTGGCTTCCTCTCCATATGAAAGTTCTATAACTACACCATTTATTCCCTCTTTTTTGTTTTGGTGTCATCATTTACATATTGATGTCTTTGGTTCCCTGTTTTTAGCCTTTTAGCTTTGTTTTATTTTTAAAATTCTTTATTTGGGTTGGTATCTGGGTGGTCTGTCCTGCATCCAAATATCAGATTATTGTTTAATGTTTTTGGTTCTCTATTCGAAGGACTCTCTTTAATATTTCTTGTAAGTTTGGTCTGGTTTTTACAAATTCCCTTAATTTCTGCGTATCTGGAAATATTCTAATGTTGCCATTGTATATGAGAGACAGTTTTACTGAATATAGAATTGCCGACTGGGTTTTTTTTTGCCTTCAACCTTTTATATAGGTTTTCCCACTGTCTTCTTGCCTACGTGGTTTTAGCTACATAGTTGGAGATTAGTTTTATTGGTTCCCCTTTTTAGATAGGTGACTTTATTTTTCCTTAGCTGATCTCAGGATTCTTTGTCTTTGGTCCTTTTTATTTGCACATTTGTTTATAAGTCTTGGTGACTTTCTTTGGGCTCTATCCTGTGTGGGGTTCATTGCGCTTCTTGGATGGGTATCTTCTTGTCTTTCATGATGATAGATAGCGAAGTTTTCTGCCAGGATTACTTTGACAATTGTCTCTGTGTTTTGCATTGCACCCAGCCCCATCCATTGGATCTCTTATCATATGCAAGTTTTTCCTCTTGATAGTGTCCCACATAATTATTAGGATTTCTTCATTCTTTTTTCTGATTTTTCCTCAAATTGGTATCAAGGGACTTTTCTTTAATTTCACTAATCTGTCTTCCATCGTTTCAATTCTGGTCCTATATCCTTCTTTTGAGTTGTCTGTTTCTGAAATTTTATTCTTAATCTTTTGGCTTTCTAGTTGATGTTTTTGTATGGTTTCTAGTTGTTTCATTTTTATATTGTTTTCCTGCATTCTTTATCGCTTTTATGAGTTGTAAACAACTTGACAACAATGGGTTTTTTGTTTGTTTGTTGCTTTCTTTCATTTTGTCAGTGCCTTCCTCGATTTTGTCTATATTTTTCTTGGTTTTGCCTGTGTTTTCACAGGCTGTTTCTTACCCCCGGCAGTTTTTTTGTTCTTTATTTCAGTCACTTGCTGACTCCATCCTGTCCTGCTTCTTTTTGTGATTTGATATTGTCTGTTGTTTCCGAAGCATCAAGAAATTATTATATGTATTTATTTACTGTGTGTTTGTTGAACCCTGAAATTTTGTTTTGTTTTGATATATCCAAGTAGGCTGGGCCTGTGTTTTGCTCTGGTCTCTAATTTTGCCATTTTGATGCTCTCACTACCCTTCTCAGGGTTGGTGGAGGAATGACTGACTGCATGTGTGAGTGTGGGTCTCTCCTGGGGCTGTTGAGGATATAGGTGGTGTTTCTGTTGAGGTGGTGTGTTTGTCTGTCCAGCTGGACCCTGGCTGTGGGTGCAGTGGGTGATCTTCCTAGTTTTGGGGTTGGGTGCTGTGTGTGTGCTCTGCTGATTGCAGGGTGGTTGGGTTTGGGGTATCTGGGTTGTTGGTCCCCAGATGAGTTGTCTGGAAACTCTCATCAATGGTTCCAGGTGAGCAGGGTTATGTGGGGATGTTTAGAATTAGAATATAGAACACAGAAGAATATACAATACACATTATAGAAGAATATACACAGTAGACTATACAATACAGAATATAGATTATACAAGAGCATATAATACAGAATTTAGAATATAGAAAGTAGAATGTAGAATACACAATATAAAATGTAGAATAAAGACTATAGAATAGAATACAGATTATAAAATACAGAAAATTATGGAATGTAGAATGTAAAATATAGAAGAATACACTATATTCTATTTTCAAAGTTCTTTTACATTCTGGATTCTATCTTCAGTGTTCTATGTTCCATATTCTATATTTCAAATTCTCTATTTTCTGTAATCTATGTTCTTCTATATTCTATATTTTTGTATATTCTATATTCCATACTCTGCATTCTATATTCAATGTTCTATATTCTATATTTTTCTACATACAATATTCTTCTATATTCTATATTTCATATTCCATATTCTACATTGTATATTTTAAATTCTTCCATATTCTATGCTCTATATTCTGTATTCTACATTCTAAATTCTTTATTCTATGTTCTTCCATATTCTATATATTTTTCTGTATTCTATATTCCACAGTCTACATTCTTCCTTCTATATTCTACATTTTTCTATATTCTATATTCTTCTATAGTGTATATTTTGTTTTACATTCTATATTCTTATTCCATTATCTTCTATATTCTATAATCTATATTCTTCTATATTCTGTGTTCTTTATGCTTTATTTATATTCTATATTTTGTATTCTACATTTTATATTCTTCTATATTCTATATTTTCTATATTCTAGATTCCATCCTGTGTTCTGTATTCAATGTTCTTTTTCCATATTCTATAATTTTCTGTATTCTATATTCTACATTCTATACTCTTCTATAGTCTGTATCATATATTGTTCTATATTGTATATTCTGTATTTTGCATTCTACATTCTATATTCCATAATCTTCTATATTGTATAATGTATACTCTCTATATTATGTATTTTTATTCTATATTTTATATTCTGTATTCTACATTCTATTTTCTAAATTCTATATTTTCTAATTCCTTTGATTTTATTCTCTATTTTTTTCTAGTCTATATTTTTAATAATTTTCTGTATTCTATTTTCCATATTGCATATTCTGTATACTCTATTCTACATTCTATATTCTCTTATATTCTATCTTCTATATTTAATTCTACATTCTATATTCCAGAATCTTCAATATTCTACAATCTATATTCTTCCATATTCTACGTTCTTTATTCTATATTTTGTATTCTACTTTGTACATATGCTATTCTATATTTATCTCTATATTTTTCTATATTCTCTATTCCATACCCTGTATTCTATATCACATATTGTATATTCTGTGTTCTATATTCAATATTTTTTATATACTATATTCTTCTGTATTCTATATTATATATTCCATATTCTACATTCTGCATTCTATATTCTATAGTCTTCTATGTTCTGTATTCTATACTCTTCTACATTCTTATTCTACATTCTATATTCTTCTCTTATAATCTATATTCTTCTATCTGCTATATTCTGTATTGTACATTCTGAATTTTATATTAAATATTCTACAGTCTACATTCTATATTCTAAATTTTGTAATACTCTTTTTCTTCTCTATACTCTATTCCACATTCTATGTTCTCTATTCTACATTCTATATTCCATTTTCTTCTATATTCTACGTTTCCTATTCTAAATTTTTCTGAATTCTATGTTCTTCTATATTCTATATTTTTTAGTATTTATTCTACCTTCTAATCTCTATATTCTATATTCTTCTGTAATCTAATATTCTCTTGTATTCTCTATTCCATATTCTCTATTCTACATTCTATATTCTTCTATAGTCTGTAATCTATATTCTTCTACTTTCTTTATTCTATATTGTTCAATAGTATATATCCGATACCTTATATTCCATATTTGTCCATATTCTATTTTCTTCTACGTTCTATCTTCTATTTTCTGTAGTCTGTCGTCTATATTCTGTATTCTTCTATATTCTGCATTCTATATCCTATATCTTCTATATTCTAAATTTTTGCTCTATATTTTCCTATATTCTGTATTCTGTTTGTCAGTTTTCTATATTCTTCTATAATTATACTCTACATTCTCCTATTGTCCATATTCCATATTCTTCTATACTCTATATTCTTTTTTCTTTTATATTCTGCATTGTATTTTCTATGTCCTATGTTCTTCTATATACTATATTCCTCTATATTCTATGTTCTACGTTCTAAATTTCTCTATATTCTATACTTTATATTCTACATTCTAAATTCTATATTCTCCTATGTTCTATATTCTTTTATATTCTCTTTCTATATTTTTACATATTCTAGGTTCTATATTCCATACTCTGTATTCTATATTGTATATTCAAAGTTCTATGTTCTACATTCTTTGTTTTTATATATACTATATTTTTCTGTGTGGTATATTCTATGTTCCATATTCTATAGTCTACATTCTGTATTCTTTTATATTTTACTTTCTACATTCCATAATTCTTTGTATTCTACAATCTGTATTCTATAGTCTTTATTCTGTATTTTATATTCTGTAGTCTACATTCTATATTCTAAATTCTGTATTCTATGTTCTTCAGTAATCTATATTCTTTGTTGTATAGTTTTCTACTGTGTACATTCTTCTATAATGTATATTCTGTATTCTTCTGTATTCTATATCCTAATTCTTCTATATTCTCTATTCCATATTCTGTATTCTTCAATATTCTGTATTCTACATTCTACTATATTCTTTTTCTTGTATTTCCCATACCCTTGTATATTCTATATTCTTCTATATTCCGTATTCTATGTTCTCCTATATTCTATATTTTACACTGTACATTCTATATTCCATTATTTTCTATATTGTATGATTTATAATCTATACTTTCGTGTATTCTTCACTGTATACTTTGCATTGTGTAATCTGTATTCTACATTGTACATTTTATATTCTTCTGCATTCTATATTCTAAATTTATATTCTATTTTCTTCTATATCCTGTATTCTTTAAGCTATATTCTTCTGTAACGTATATTCTATATTCTTCTTTATTCCAAATCCTCTATACACTATATTGTTCTGTTTACAAAGTTCTTTTATATTCTGTATTCTATCTTCTGTGTTCTATGTTCCATATTCTATATTTTAAATTTTCTATATTCTATAATCTATATTCTTCTATATTCTATATTTTTGTATATTCTATATTCCATACTCTGTTATTTTATATTTGATGTTCTACATTCTACGTTTTTCCACATACACTATTCTTCTATATTCTATATTTCATATTTCATATTCTATATTCTACATTCCACATTGTATATCTTAAATTCTTCCATATTCTATGCTCTGTATTCTATATTCTACATTCTAAATTCTATATTCTTCCATATACTTCTAGTCTATATTTTTCTATATACTATATTTTTCTGTATTCTCTATTCCATATTCTTCCTTCTATATTCTACTATATTCTGTACTCTATATTCTTCTATATTGTAGTCTGTATTTTAAAGTCTATATTCTACATTCCGTTATCTTCTACATTCTATAATCTATATTCTGTGTTCTTTACCCTTTATTTTATATTCTATATTTTGTATTCTACATTCTATATTTTTCTATACTCTATATTTTCTATATTACATATTCCATACTCTGTGTTCTATATTCAATGTTCTTTTTCTATATTCTATATTTTTCTATACAATTTTCTGTATTCTATATTCTTCATTCTTTACTCTATATTTTTCTATAGTCTGTATCATATATTTTTCTATATTGTAAATTCTGTATTTTACATTCTACATTCTATATTCCATAATCTTCTATATTGTATAATGTATATTCTCTATACTATGTATTTTTGTTCTATGTTTTATATTCTATATTCTGTATTCTACATTCTGTATTCTACATTCTGTATTCTAAATTCTTTATTTTTCTATATTCCATTGTCTGTATTCTATATTCAATGTTGTTTTCTATATTCTATATTTTTCATAATTTTATGTACTCTATATTCCATATTGCATATTCTGTAAACTATATTCTACATTCTATATTTTCTTATATTCCATCTTCTATATTTAATTCTATATTCCAGAATATTCTATATTCTATAATCTATATTCTTCTGTATTCTATGTTCTTTATTCTACTTTGTACATACTCTACATTCTTTAAGTCTATTCTATATTTTTCTATATTCTCTATTCCATACTCTGTATTCTATATTCCATATTCGATGTTCTATATTTTTTATATCCTATATTCTTCTGTATTCTACGTTCTATATTCCATATGCTATATTCTACATTCTGCATTTTATATTCTTCTATGTTCTGTATTCTATACTCTTCTACATTCTTATTCTACATTCTATACTGTTCTGTTGTAATCTATATTCTTCTACCTGCTATATTCCATATTGTACGTTCTAAATTCTATATTCAATATTCTAGTCTACATTCTATATTCTCAATTTTTCAATATTCTTTATTCTTCTCTATTCCCTATCCCATATTCTATATTCTCCATTCTACATTCCATTTTCTTCTATATTCTATATTCTGCATTTTATATTCTAAATTTTTTCTGAATTCTATATTCTATATTTTTTATGTATATTCTACCTTCTAATCTCTATATTCTATATTCTTCTGTAATCTATTCTCTTATACTCTCTATTCTACATTCTTCTATATTTTGACATCTGTATTTTTCTACTTTATTCTCTATTCTTCAATACTGTATATCCTATACCCTATATTCCATTTGTCAATAGTCTATTTTTTTCTACATTCTATCTTCTA